>NC_044203.1:34193981-34253981 GCF_900880675.1 Sparus aurata | reverse complement strand
CAACCAGGAAGTCTCCGCTGGGACCCGAGGGTTGTTACTTCCAGCCGGCTAGCGGGCGAGAGGTCAAAGTAAAGTGTTTTGACTCTGTCAGCTTTTAGTTTAATTACCCCTCTGCTGTACCCCGAAGCCCCACAAGTTTTTTTTTCAGCCTGGGTTTCGACTCGTGATTAAAGACGCGTCGTCTCCGACGTGCCGCCTCCCGTAGATAACGATCATCATCAGCAATAGAGCTGCGAGCTGAAGTGACGGGATTAGTATTAATTAGGTTAGCCCACTTTGTTCTGATCGTATGGTCGGATGCTGGGGGGTGATTGAGACAAAGATAACATTTTACTGCACTAACATGATCTAGTAGAAACACCCCGTAACCTCAGCTCAATGACTCACGATTACAGCGGCATGTGAATCCACACAGGAGCCGAATTTATCTGTAATCAAACATTTCATTTCTAAATAAAAACGCAGAGGAGGAAAAAAAAGCTTCACAGACGGCAGCGAACAACAGACAGTTCACAGTGTTTTATAGAGAGAGAGAATGTGTCTCACTCGGGCTGAACATTCAATATTCATCCAAATTCATAAAGCGCTGAGGTGCCCTTGAGCAAGGCCCTTAACCCCGACTGCTCAGTCACCGGCAGAGCAGGCTGACGTTGTACTGAGAATACATATTTTCAGCCCTGATCATATTCACACAGTTACATATTCACCTGCTCAGTACAACCTCAGTGTGACCGGCCCGTCACTGAGCAGCTCCTCTGGAGCGGTCAGGGTTAAGGGCCTTGCTCAAGGGCACCTCAGTGGTGGTAATGAGCAATCGATGCCTTTCACTTTCTCCACTTAGATTCATCCCGCCGGTCAGGTGGTTTAACTGGCGTCTCCTCCGGTCACAAGCTCATGTCTCTCACCTCTGCACCATCATTGCACCTTAAACATTCATTCATATGTTTCCACCTCTTTTGTGCTGCACGTCCTTTTCTTTGTAATTTGTGTTTGCCTTTATGTACTTTTTAAGTTGGATTTAAGGCTGCTTCTGGTTAATGTCTGGTCACAGGGAATTGAAACAGATGAAAACGGGACTCAAGTTGGCTGAACAGTGTGAAATCAGAGACATTTGTATCGGGACCGTTTCCTGAGCTGACGGATCGCAGTGGACTCTGTGTTTACATCATCGATGCTTGCTGCTCAAAACAGTTGATAAATAGTGTTTCTGTGATACAGATTAGGGCTGCGCAATATTGGAAAAAACTTACATTGCGATTTTTTTGAACCCTGCGATATATATTGCGATGTGAAAAAATACAGGAATTTTCATCAGCTGACCTGAATAGCACTTTATGTTATGCTGCACTGCTGCTATCTTGTGGATAATTAACCTGCACTGATCTCACCTCTTATTGTCAATGTTATGAGTATGGCTTCTGTCTGTGTTTCAGAGAGATTCTCATCGTTATCGTTCATTGTTTGCTTTTATTGTGCTGGGACCTGAGTACATGTTTCGTTCTATCATTCGTGAATTGAATGACAACAAACAAAACTTTGAACCTTTTGAGCTCTCCATCTTAAAATGGAACATTCCAGCTTCATAATTAGATTAAGTAACTAACAATGAGTGATAAACAGGTTATTTAACGATTCAAATCTGTTTTTAGTTTTGGACAACAGGGTCGGACGCCTGGAGATTATTAGCGACACATCTACAAAAATATACCTGCATTTCAAAATGATAATCATATGAGCTCATTCATGCGTGCTTGCGCCCTCCCAGAACTCCCATTCCCCACGCTAGCTTACTTTCATTTTTAAAACTTGCGTCCGTCCTTCGGGTGCGGGTCGGGCGTCGGTATCAATTTATAGCGTGTCGGCTCAGGTGCGGAATGTAATTTGTGCGACTGTCAGAAAATGGGTCGGATGAAGTTTTAAGTATGGCGGGTGCGGGATTGCAAAGACCCGTGCAGGACTCTGCTGTGTGATACCGAAGTAAATACAAATTAGTTGTGTTACCTCTCTTGTGGCACAGAACATCTGTTTGGTCAACATCGTCCTTCTTGTAGCCGAAATAACTCCAGATAACTGACGTTGCTTTTCTTTTTGGCACCAAGTCTTCGTTTTCGCAATTTTCTCTTGTTGTTGCTCATTTTTCAATGTTGTTACCAGCGACTCACTCCATGTGCAGGGGCTGGTCTGCTTCGGCACACTGATTAAGAACTAATGTGAATGGTGGATCGCTGCGCATGCGGACTCTGCATGCACAGTGTGTGTCAGGTTCCTTTGAAATTAGATGAATTCATTTGCGTCCTACATCGCAGGCTCATACATCGCGATGGCGATGCGCAAACGATATATTGCGCAGCTCTAATACAGATTTTAATTTAATTATGCCACCACTTACGCAATCATCTTGGACTTTGAAATTCCTTCTGGATGAAGATTTAACATATCTCATATCGTAAATAAACAGATATGTGATGAGGCAGTAACATAGTAACATCCCTGCAGGTACATGAAACATCAGGTCAGCTGTTTGGTTTGGTAGTACTGGTTGGTGATCGTCAGTATGTTTGCAGACACCGCTGGCTGAGAACAGTGACTTTAATTGATTTAATATGCCTTATTATCAGTGTTATACAAAGTTTGATGTAGACTTTTGTCTACTTTTTTTTATCGTTAGTCTTCCTATTTGTATTATTGCCATGTCCACCCACTGCTATGACCCAGTTCTGCGACTGTAGCCTTTAAAGTTTCATCTAATCTGACAGTGTTTTCTAGCTACCATTGCACATTCATGAATTCACGGCAACAGTCCCCCCCAACACCCGCCCGCCCGCCCCCCGGCTCTCAGTCAGGCTGGGTGGTTCGGTCGTGTCGTGTAATACGGCACTTTGAGGAATCTTAATTCACTCCACATTCCCTCCCAGTGACATGGGACGGCACCGGCGATGACAGAGGGGGGCCCGAAGCGGCGATGTAGCGGCTTAAAGAAGCTGTCACGCTGATTTGCCGGGCAGGATTCGAGCCTGTGTGCTGCGTCACCGCTGCTGTTATTAGAGAGCGGATTCTGTGGCTGCCTCCCAGCGGGGCGTAAGCTCCTTGAGCGCAATGAGGCACAGAAAGTTTCAGCCGAACTGATCAGTCTGACTGTACTGCCGCAGAGAGCCAAAGGGCAGCAACTGTGTCAAAGTAGTGAAACAGAGAAAAATGACTTCAGTGGCTGTTTGCTGGCCTCGAAAAAGAACTGTTGACTCCGACACGGACTGTGGAAACTTTAATCTTATTTATTGGATAGTTGTTTTTCTGCTGAGTTCCGAGGGGGGAGGCCGGGGTTGCTCTAGATTTCTCAAAATGCCGACATAGTCGTGTTTTTCGGAGGCAGATTAAAACACTTTGTGCGTCGTATTGTCTGTGTGGGACTGAGTCGAAATAAAACAGCTTGTTTGTTCATGGTGATGAAGGACCGTGTCACCCAGCGTAACAAGCGTGGCGCTCTGATGTGTTTTAATAGATTCTGGACAACAATAGAGCTTCAGGGCGCAGAGGAAGACGATCAGGCTTCGGCGACAGGGATAACACGGGTTAGGAGGAGCGGTACAAGTGATATCTTAAGTCTGAACCTCAAGTCTGACCTTTATCACACCCAAACTACCAGTTTTTGTTAACACCAGCATGTGTCAATATGTCAGGTTGATTGATTACCTGTCTCAGCTCACAACCTTTGACAGCCGGCTAATGAACGAACCCTTCTTGATGTTATAGATCATTTTGGAAATACAGAACCCTCTTGTGTGATACGATCCAAAAGGCAACAGCTCCGCATTAAATCCTGCGCTTGAGAAACTTTTGCCTTCGTTGGCTCGGCATCAGAGAGATTTTCATCTTCGTGGAAAGTTTTCCGTCCAACTCAATCACAGAATACGGCTTTCGACATGTCGAATAGAAACTGAGTGAACTGAAGAAACAAACAATGCAGTGAGAACACAGAACAGATTCGGTGTGACTGACACTTTCCGAGCCAAAAACCACAGAACTCGCCTCCCGATTATCATATTCCCTCCGGTGTCTCATCCAGTGAGAGCTGTCTGCAGCGTTGCCAGGTTGGTTTCGTGTCTTCCAGCCCGATAATTGCTCAAAATCCTCCCAAATTCATACAAAGAATGGCCAAATATCATTCATAACAAACAATACCGACACATTCATGGTCATCACATTCTTTTTCAATGTGACATCACAATTAAACAAACAACTCAACGTGTGTTAGAACTTCATCAGAAGCCCACATTGTACAATTCAACTGTAAAACTATTGTTCTATTTTTGTTTCCTGTCTTCAAAATGAAGGGAAAAGTAAACGAACAGCTTAATTAACAAAAATAATAGATTTGATTTAACGTCCTTCAACTCTTAACAGGCCTCAACAGCAGCCTGAACTGTGGAGACGGAGACAGAAACCTGTTGCTGTGGCATCATTATAATAATATTTGTTTAGGCTTTTGATCGCTGGTGTACTCTTTCTTCTTCTATTACCGTCTCCCTCATTGCCACCATTAAAATACACATTTACAAAAGTATTTATAGAGTGCGCCAGTGTGTTATAATGATAAATCATGTCTTCTCTCAGTCTCAACAGAACTAATAATAATTATTTCATATCGTATTTGTGCTGAGTGACTGGGTGTGTTCACAAACCAAAAGAATACAATTTATGAGAGTATTTTTAATATGCTGTCGGTTTTAATTCTCTTAAAAACCCACCCAAATTCTGTTACAGCGGCCGTAATGCCGTCCATCCGCCCAAACGCATTTTAGTTCACTTACAGTCAAATCATTTCAGTGGATATCAGGTATGGTGTGGAGGTAATCTACAGATGCTCCAGGACAAAATGTGGCTTCGTTTTAAGCCCTTTTCGCACAGGACTAGTATAACCTGGGGACCTCCAATCATTTGTAATAATTACGGAGGTCGTCTGCGATCGTAATCCCGTGCAAATCTGCCATGTCCGTAATTTGTAAAGTAAAAATTCCACCACAAATTACCTACCATATTTCACCAAACACAGAGGTCATGTGAAAATATTAGTGTGAATCGGCATCTCTGTGATTTGGGGTCGTTTTTTTGTTTTTCTTAAGGTTTTTTGTGTTTTGCGAGAATTATGGAGGCTGCGTTGGGAATTATAAATGAAAGTTTTGACAGCATTTTGGGTGCAAATTCAGGAGGCTCATCAGATTACATGCATGGCAGAATGCGGTATAAGAACATTTTTCCATCTTTCAACAGGCTCACCAGTTATTATTATATGAAAAATATCCATATCTAACCGTTGTGCTGCTCCAACGACGGCTCCGGTGCGATCGATCCGGGGGGTAATGTCAGTAAATTTGAGTTAAAACACAGACTTCGCTTATCCCGTGTGAATGCGCCGCACGAAACACAGACGTGGTGGGGTAATTTCTAAATCCGTTGAGGTCCCCAGGTAATACTAGTCCCGTGCGAATAGGTGTTTAGACTACTCGATGGATTAGACCGTCCCTTGCAGCAGCTGTTGATCATTTACGGCCCCTGCCAGCCAATAAGAGGAGTGAGGAGTCAGGGTCGTGGTGACTGTGAATCACTGCAGCCAGCAGAGGTCCTCGAGCATACAGCCCTTATTATGCACAAGAAATATTAGGCTGATTGGTCCAGTGGCATGAAGACCCGAGCAAAACCCATCAGGACCAAACAGGTCTGGCTGTCCGGATTCAGTCGGTCGTGTTGGATTGATGTCGTCGATATCAAATACATGTATATATTCTCTTGTTGTTGTTTTGTGGCAAGCTGTTACCATGGCACACACACACACACACACACACACACACACACACACACACACACACACACACAGGTGCTTCAGCTTTCATAAACTGCATCAGGTTCAGAACACCTGTCGGGTTCTGGTCGGGGGTCGGTAACTTCTCTCTCGGTGTCGGTCAGGTTCAGAAGGAGAATCGGTGCCTGAGCCACAATCTGATCCACACATGACCAAACACGTGACCCCCTTCAGCCCGACGCCTGGCAGAGATTAAAGAAATAAGAAATGAACACGGCTCGAGTTGTTTCTCACGGCCCACCGAATCAATGGAGGCATTGATGAAGACTTCCTGTTTACACCCCTGAGCGCGAAATGAACTTCAGTTTATAGCCTGTAAAAAAGAAAAGATAGAAAACAAGAGGAGAAGCTGCAGGGTTCAAACACTTTGTGTTCCGTCCGTCAAAGTGAATCTCGGCATTTTAACACTTTGTCTGTGACTTAAAAGGCCACTACAGTGAATGTTAACGTACACATTAAGTCATTCATACATACCTGGCCATTAAAAGATGATTACAGCCTCCAAACAACTCTGACTGTAACTCACAGCACACGGTGGTCTCGGCAGGTGAAGATATCTCACATCCAGCAGCTACTGTCATAAATGTTTCCTATTTTTGTGCCGTTCTGTACGCGTACAAACAATGTTGAAGTTGACAGTCGTCTCATTTCTCAGTTTTCCTCGACTTTTCACCGCCGTCTTACCTGAGACGCACGGAGGAGACGTGAGGCGAGAAGGAGTCGAGGCACTTAACGCGATGAGACAAATGACATTGGATCCAGTTAAATGTGCCGCAGTATCCGTCCATTGTTGACGTATCACTGATGTAGAGAGAACAGCGGCTTACGAGGAGCTACGCAAACAGTGAAGGGCTGAAAGTTTGATCGCACATTTGACCGTCTTTAAATGACAAACACGGCTTATGAACACAAAGGAAACACGTACAGTCCTGCTCCTGCCGAAGGTTTGAATATTTCATCTGAGTGTCGAGCCTGTTTTACACAAAGGATGCACCATCGCTCGCAGCTCCTCTTACTCCACCTCTCTCCACACGCTTACAAAGTAAACACTACCTTTACTAAATGCTTTTGTGTAATTTTGCCGGCATTGCTAATCAGACTTAAACACAACATGTAGATGAGAGAACAGTCATGAGTTTGCAGGTGATGATCATAAAATAAAAATTGGAAATAAGATATATTTGACCTGATTACGCTGCGAGATGAATGAGGATCAACAAAAGTTCTTTTACTCTTTCAAAATGTGGTTTACGTCAAACAGTAGAAAAGACTGAGACGGAAGCGTTCGTCTGCTGACGGGTCTTAAACCAGAACTGTACTGTACTCGACTGAACTGCCAGCAGCTGCTGTAACATTTCATCGTCACTCTTAAATATTAACATCATACTGTATCATATCACAGACGGATATAGTAATGGTCCGGCAATGACGGATGAGCAGAGGCGAGGAGGGTGCTCAGAGGGGAATCCGCTAATTCAATCCGGAAGATTTTTTGTTCAGCAGAACAATCAGAGGCCTCGTGAGTTTCAGTCTGTCTGTGTTTCAGCGGCGGACACTGAGAAGTCACAGGACGAGAGGAGTTAGGAAAGATTTTGAGGCACTTTTTCTGAGTCAGATATTTGCAGCAGTCAGCTTTCCAGTCAGTCACAATCCCCAAATGTAATAAAGATTAAGTCAGAGAGTTCAGTGCACTATTGATATTGAACCATTTGGAAAAAAGAAAAAGTTTGCCGCTGGCTGCCGGGATGACTCAGCAACAAACGGGACAAATTAGCTTTAAATCTGTTTGTGTTTTGGGGCATTTTTGTTTTTTTGTCATATTGTCAAACCTCAGGGATATTTAAGCCCACACTGCGAAAGAATAAAATAATAAACATTAAATAAAATGTTTAGATGAAGTGAAGCCTGCCAACCAGTGATTTGTTTTATCACAATGGAGGGCCACAGGCAGCAGCAAATAAACATCCATTAAAAAAAGTTTGGCTGCATTTGGCTGAAATCAATCTGCAACTTTTTTTAAAAAAATGAATTGTGAATATTTGGACCCTCGCCCTCCTCAGCTGCTCTGAGGTCAGCATTGGTTACCTTGAGACTGAAAACTTCTCAAAGATGTTATCATGGCACATGAAACAGCTGAGAGTTGGGTTGATAATGGCCCCAAAACTGGTTAAAAACGGAGGGATCAAGGTGAAGTTTTCTTTTAAAGTTTCTTTAAAAATTTCCGCTGCTGCATGTGAGTCGGCTGATTAAAACAGTCTCCCCCCCCCCTCCTCTTTGAAGTGCACCTTTATGTAATGAAGAGCGGCTTCAATCAAGCAGCACCTGTTTAAAATTCTTGCCTGTGGTTCACGCGGCACCGAACCGCTCTGAGGTTTCAGGTGGGAGGCCGGTCGGTGTGTCAGTGCAGAGAGGAAGAAGACTTTTAACTCGATGCTGTGAGTTTGTCCTACCAGCACCGCCCCGCCACCTGCAGAGTCTTACATACTAATACATAAAGATGTCTTCACAATGGCCGAGTATTTTCAGACGCCTCCCTGGATGAGTGGCATGCTCGGTGCAGCCATCAGTCGCCGAGGAGAAAACACCAGAACCATCATCTGGTACGGACATTTTTCTTGGTTTACAGATCTCATGTCAAGACTTATTAAAACAGGTTTTGCCAAAATCGCTCATAACTTAAGATCATGGATTTGAATTTCACAGTATTTCATTTTATCCAAAAGCTAAGCAGGCAATGAACATCAGTATAAAACACAAATTAAATTCCTTACATGTTGATCTGACGGTTATCGATCATGTTCGTCTCTCAGCTCGTCAATTCGGTAGCTTGGTCAGTAGTCTGAAGTGTCAAACTGCGACACTCTAGCTTCTCCTCTAGCATCAGTTTTCGACTTGACAAGCTCCACATTCAAGCTAGCACTAATACTTTATATGCAACATGAGGCTAGACTTTCAAAATAAAAGCTGCTGAATGCTTTGAATGTTATTAACGTCGTCGAACAGTCGCAGTCTGGTTAGGTTTAAGCAAAATAAAGTTCAAAATAATGTTCTTTGGGTTAAAATAACTCCAGACTTTACTCTACAGTGCCAAACTTTGAGGCCTGCTGACCGCGCTGCTGCAGGATTGAGTAGGTGGTGCCATATTCACACGGCGGCCATCTTTTTATCTGATGTCACACTCAGGGCGGGAAGCTTAAATTATTAAGAGAATAAAATGTAAAAAATCTGACAAATCATTTTACAGCTTCCTAAATGATCAGCAACTGAAGAGACAATAAAAAGTAAAAGTGTAGTGGATGTTACGATCATTTATAGTTTCAGACTTAGTTAACATTACAGTAACATAATTCTGCATAAATTCATCTAAGAAGTGCCAATATTAGCTCGGTGGTAGCTGTTAAGTTATCAAATATGTTATTTAACGTTGAATTAAGGCCTGATATCCCTCAGGATGTTCATATTATTTATAGTGTATTTAAAATGCCTGGTTGGATCTTTGAGCTCATGAGCAGTGAGGGAGTCAGGAGATGACGAACGGTCAGCAGCACACAATGATTTTCTTTCATTTTTCCTGTTTGTTCTTCCGTGATCTCATCATTAACCTCACACAATACCACGTCCTCGTGTTTGTGTTGTTTCTGTCTGAGGAGGATTCGGCCCTGACCTTCTGCCTAGCAGATATATATTTTAATCAAAACTAGCAGAACGTCAACAATGCTTGCTCGCATGACAGATGTGAACAAATTGCAGAAAAGCAAAGTACATCATGAGCCTTAAAATGAATCGTTTACTCGCAACTGCTCGCTGCAGGTTGCATATATTAGCTGTTGAGGGATTTTCAACACTTAACTTCTCAGATTGTTGCCTTTGAGTAATTGTTAGAGGCTTTAAAAGGCAAAGCTGTCGACTTATTTACAAGATAAAGGCAAAGAATGTCAGCAAAAATGAAGATAAATTTGTTAGCAGTCCAATGTTGTTGCTTCTCTCCTATCCCATTAATCATTGTGCGCCCCATCTGATGGGGGTCTCGACCCCAGAGTTGGGAATCACTGGTTTAAAATACAAAGCTGAGGTTTACGATAAATCTCAGGAACTTCTTTGTGGCCCCATTCAACACCGCAGCCTCCAGTTTTCGTTGACTTTTGTTTAGCAGCAAACCCAAACACTCGTACGAGCATGGATCAGCTGTGGGTCCATTTACATTCCCCTCCTCTTTACATTTTTTGGGCTGTAGCTCAATTACTGCGCTCCTCTCATGTGTGCAAACTGCAAACCTCTAATAAGCCCATCTTAAGTGTTGTTTAATGAAGTATACGTAGAGTAAAGGCCATCGTGTCTGTCGGTGCTGCTAGGTCTTAATTGTCCTCATGTCTCTGACACCGGATCAGACTGGCTTAGTTCAGGGTCGTGGTTTGCAGCATTACTCCACTACTACAGTAATCTCTAACTTTAAGCCCACAAGATATATTAAAATATTCCAGTGAATATAACCACTTTGCATTCAAGCTGGCGATATGTGTGGAAATGTCAAAATATTCTATTCTGGCCTTTGGCTTTGTTCTTTCCCCAGAGCCACGCCGTCCGTTTAAATCATTACAAAAACCTTAGGCTACCTCTGCTCACCGGCCTTGGACCCATATGTTGCTTCGCATTTTCCCTCCCACATGACTAATTTCTGGCATTTACTTCTGTACTGTTTTGATACTACTGATTGTTTGCCTTCTGGTCTGTTTGTCTCTTGTTGTTGTTATTGAAATGAGCAGTTAGAATGATTTTTTACTGCCCTCACAACACAGAATGATCATATATCTGAAAAAGGCTTGATCTGTTTTTGATTAATTCGAGTGACTTGACAATTATCGGGCCAAGCTACTGAGATTTCTGGCTGTGACTTTCTCTTTTTGAAAAACAAAAAACTCCCATCAGTTACCAGTGGCAGCAGATAAAAGCTTTTATATGTGGGTCTATGTGTTTTCCAAGTAGGACAATGCAGAAAAAAAAAAGTGTGCAGCAATATAACAGGCAGAAATGGTGCAATGAAGGTGTGGAAGCACACCGATGCCAGCGTTGTAAATTTCCGTCCTGGAGCTGTTTGAGCCACCTTCACAGGTACAAATAGCAGGTTGTCTGCCACGTCCGCCACAGCAGAGGAAAAACTGTTATTTCCACGGTTCATGTTCGACTTGAACTGGTCAAACAGAGTCGGTCATGTCTGACTGCTGCTGCAAAATCGCTCATTTAGCTGCTGGTCAGTTTTTTTTTGGTTTTCTCCTCCACTGCTAGTTAACTGACAGTCGACTGTATTTGGTGCATTCACACTGGAAAAGTGAAAAAATAAAGTTTTTCTGTCAAAATACTCCAGCATGCAGACAAAAAAACCCACAAAACTTTGGATTTAAAATAGGGCTGCAGAGAGTGCTACTGTCCCACAATGCAATGCACAAATGAGCTATTATAAATACAAGCTGATGAAGTTCAGAGATTCAGGGAATTTGGAGATGCTACCAGTGATGCAACATACCGCTTAGTTCTATTGTGTTTTCACCTGTGTCTCGGTTGGTTGGTTTGTTGGTTGGTTGTTTGGTTGATTGAATGGTTGGTTGGTTCGTTCGTTGGTTGGTTGGTTGATTGGATGGTTGGATGGTTGGTTGATTGAATGGTTGGTTGTTTGGTTGATTGACAGGTTGGTTGGTTGGTTGATTGGATGGTTGGTTGGATGATTGGATGGTTGGTTGATTGAATGGTTGGTTGATTGAATGGTTGGTTGTTTGGTTGATTGGATGGTTGGTTGTTGGTTGATTGGTTGATTGGATGGTTGGTTGATTGGATGGTTGGTTGTTTGGTTGATTGGTTGATTGGATGGTTGGTTGGATGATTGGATGGTTGGTTGGATAATTGGATGGTTGGTTGATTGAATGGTTGGTTGTTTGGTTGGTTGGTTGGATGGTTGATTGGATGGTTGATTGGTTGGTTGGTTGGTTGGTTACAGAAGTTTACATCACAAAGAGTGAATCTGTTTCGAGCACCAACATGTTTCAATAAAAAAAGCAATATTTGCAATGCAAAAAAGGAAGCAATGTGATATATTCCTGTATAGATAAAAACATTTGTCCCAAGCCTAATACAGATGAGGTTCTGTTGATCCTTCTTGGTCTCGTGGGTCACTGAGATGGGCCCTCTGATGATTCTGTAGTGTTACAGACAACAACCGTCTCAAGCCACAAAATCATCCAACCAACCATCTTTAACTTATCTGTGGTTTTTGCAGAGATGTACTTGCCACCACTTGACTAGTGTATAACAATATAAACAGGAATGGCAGATGTACTACCTAATGGGGGTCATGATTGAAGGTTAAACTACCTGTAAAAGCATCGGGGCCAGCAGATGTAGGTAAGCTTTAGTCGATACATAAAATACATTAAGAAATTAGAATTATGAAATTGAGCCCAGGAGCTTAAAGAGTGATGTCCTCTCAGAGTATTTTATAGCCCGTATCCTTTCCATTTCGGAGACATTTCATTGATTACCAACTAGTCTTAGTGATCACAGTCATTTGATACACTCAGGTAAATACTTTTAATGCAGTCTTGATTTGCAACTAATACCAGCCGTTCTTAAAATATCTGACCATCCAAAGAAATGAGAAACAGTCGCAAAACAGGAAACATTTCTAACAAGGCTAATAAAGCCTGTGAGGACTGTGAGGTCGGATGCGATTCTTCTCTTTAGTCCTCCCTCTGTTCTCTCAGACCTCTGACATCATCTCGGTGCATCTCTTCGCTGCTTTCTCGCTCATGAAATTCAATTTACACCCCCCCCCAACACACACACTCAGCTCTCCGTGTTTGTCTCGTATTATTTCCGTCTTTCTGCGGTGAGTTTTCTGTTTTGAGCTCATCACGCCGACTGTTCCCTCCAATCCGCTGTCATATAAACATAAGAGGCCCCCGATGCTTTTTAGAAAATGCAGGCCGCACTTTGTTTTCCTCCCATAAACAGAGACCCTTCAGTCTGGCAGGAGCTGCAGGTTAGCCGGTAAACACGGGGATACACAGTGAGGACATTATTTGTGAGAATGCAGCCCGTGTGTGGGTGGGAAAGGTTACCAAATCCATATAGAATAAACACACAAGACCTTTAATGTATTTCAGCGCTTCAGTGCTCCGGTAAACCCGGCATGATTGTTAGCAAATGGATGTTTTTCTACGATAGAGACAGTCAAATTTATAATGTCACAGTATCAAAGTATTCATCATGCAAATGGCCTAAATATGGCCCTGAGTTGTAGCAGTTAATGTGTTTTGTTACCAAAGGCAACCACTTATTCCCGGGTAAAAACATCATTATTCATCAGCGTGATAGATATACTGTTTTTAGGTCTCAGATTGCAAAAATGGAGCCACAGGAAAACGTGGTTTCACCGTCAGCTCCATTATACAAATATGTCAAAATAAAAATGGAGTGTGATGATCTGATTAACCAACCGAGCTGATAAAACAGTCCCCACATCAAGGTCCAATACTCGCTGGTTCTGGAGCTTCTGACCAAGTAACACGTTCTTCATCTGCAGATAAAGTTTGATAAGTTGTCGATGATGTTCTTCACCAAAGTACAAGTAAAGTTACGTTACTGAACTATTACTTTATTACAAGTAAAACCAATTGTATTAGTAAAAGTACAAAGTATTCTTCTCAATTCAATTAATTCTATCATTATAATTTTAGAAGTGATTAAATAGATTACATGGTGTTTTGCATACTTAAGTAAAATTAGACTTCCAAGACATGACTTAATAATGGTAATTTGAGTACTTGTAATTAGTTACTTCCAGCCCTGCCTTTAAAATAACACACGTCTATGTTGGTTTAAAGATTGAATATGTTTCATTCTGCTTTAAAATGTCTTAAAATAACAAGACCTTCATTTCCTTGATTGTATTCAAGGTAAAGGTGTGTTTCATTCAGTTGTTCGTTGCTTTAACTTCTGGATGTCTGGGAGGAAGTCAGCAAATGTGACTAAACGTTACGTTGATTAAACTTTAAAACATTACTTCATCTGTGAACATTTCACGCCAGCAATAAAGAAAACAACAACTCCCTTACTTGTGTATTTTGTTCACATTCTGTGCATATAAAGGTTTATAAAACCTGCCACATTTTATAAGTTAGTGGAATCCTCCTCAGTCCTTCTAAGCCGACCTCCTTGTGATCTTTTAAAAAAGTGCATCAAAGTACAATCGAGGGTAAAACAAATACCGCAGACACCTTCAATAGTCTTCTGCTGGTTTGATCTTCATTTCTAGAAGCAGTCACGTCTTTGAACGCCTTTGAAAGTCTGTTACAAATTGTAAGTAATCCTCGAGGTGGAATACGTCGTCGGTATGACCCAGATGCCTCTTTAAGGTTTTCCTCGTGTTGCTTTGATGAACCGTATGTGTCCTGACATGTGAAACTGTTATTAATATGAGATTGTTTTTTTAGGGAACGTTGATGCGTGTCGTTTTGGGAGTGATTGGCAATTGACCTGTTCAGTTGAGAGGGTGTGTCGGTTTAGTCACATCACACTAAACCAACATGAATCTCTGACTCACTCTTAGATGCTACTGCGACGAGCCAACAAGTAAAAGGCACCGCTACTGGTTTGAACACTTAATAAATACACAACTTAACACACATGCTGTGTCTCAGTTCAGGGTCTGCATCCTTTGGAGGAGCATTTGAATGCCAATCACGTCACAATGCCACACGAAGGCTGTCCCAATTTGAAGGCTTTTCCCTGTTTTTGGAGGATGCACCGCTACGATCCTTCGTGGCCTCACATATCCCAAGAATCATTCGTCGCCCAAGATCGTCACTTTCGCAGGCCTGGGTGGCAGAAATCGTAACGTAAGGGTAAAAAAAAAGGGGTAAAACATCTGGTGACACAACCAGGAAATGCACCAAAGGCTAGACCATCACATTTAACAACAGCTGACGTGGTTAACAAGGTCTCTCTGAAGGACTCGGCCTTCGAAGACCACAAAGGCCGGGTCCTTCGAAGGACGCAGACCCTGAACTGAGCAAATATATAACAAAGGTCCAGCTGTGTTAAAGACATTTAATGCAAAGATGTTCCAGAACATATCCCACAAGCAAATACAGGAACCTCGGATGAAGATTGTTTTGTTGTTGAACTGAACAAACAGAATAAATGATGTTCTTCGTCACCGTATCTCTTATCTTCACATGCACTTGTACATCTGGTTCCTCATCACCGCTTCGCACAACATGCAGGTACATCGACGCGGCTGATTGGATGAGTAGCGTCATTAAATGTCGGCACGCATCAGAACGTCCTCGTGGCAACATTGTAAGTGGCTCTAATGCCTCCGTGCTGGTCTATGCAGTCGGACTGTTGCCTCTTCATCACCGTACATTGTGTTCGCAAATGCGAGCTGCGCAGTTAACATGTAAAAGAACAAAGAGAACCCATTTATATCCGGCAATCGGGAAAACTTAAGTGGATAAAAGGTGCATCACTACCCCTGACTACCTGCAGCAGCTGGATACAGATGTTTTTTGTCACTAACGACTCGCTTCTTCCTTTTACTGTATTTGTGTTTTTTCTCCTTGTGCATATTTACCCACTCTTGGCTAAAAGATCTCGCACAAACTGCTAAACAGCTTCTTGGATGCCAACTTTTGCTGCATAATTTTTCGCTTCTGAGAGTTTAATACGAGTAAACACTCGATGATCTTATTCAAATATTTTGGAAGTAACCAAGCTAGATAATCCACGCCAGGATTTAACAGTAACACATGGCTTTGAGGCAGTCAAAAGCCTTTTCCAATGCATTCACATCATGTACAGCAAACTTTTTTTCGAGGACTGTGCATTAAATGAACTGCAGGTATGAATTGGTTGATAACAGTCATGTGAAGAATCAGATTTATTGGCCGAGCATGAGCACACAAACACAAACATGTGTACACAACTCCGGTTTAATTAGCCATGGCTAAAACTAAGATATTGTTGGTTATTTGTCTGTAACCCGGGCCGAACAACACACTCTTTGTTTGGAGCAATATGATAGTTTTATTGAATTAAGTGGCAAAATCTGGGTTTCTCATGTCCCGAGCTTGGTTATACAATCAAATCTCTTACTGTGATCACTTTCTCTGCAATATATGTCACCACTATCATCTGCACTTTGTCACAACTCTCGCTGATTATCCCCCGACACATTACCATATCACATTATCGCACAGTTTAATTCAGTTCACTCGTCTGCTGTCAGACTGTGGAAAAGGAAGCTTGACAATGCAGAGCTGGCAGAGGTTTTTAAACCAAAGAGCTCCCTCGCTGTGGGGAAACAGCACCAAGCGCTGAGTCACCGCACCACCCGGGCTTTTAATATGTTCGACAATAGCAAATGATTCAACTGTTTTTTTTGTTTTTTTTGTGTGTGTCAAAACTGCACACGCACGTCTTTCACTGGTGATCACAATAGAAATAGTTGCTCATTGTGTAATAGCGTGTCGAAACACTCCGTAAAAACAGGGCAGGGAAACTAAAGCAGAACTGTGGTGGAGCTGTCACAACGCAGACTGGAGTCGGGTTCAAGGATCTCTGGCAATTTGAATATTTTCTCCTTGGCCTTGTGAATTTTCTAAAGAGAATGTGATATGAAAAACAACAATGGACCCACATGGCAAACGCCCCCTTTAAAGTTTAGTTTTCCCTCCTGTTTGAAATTTACAAGTCTTTCCATCTCAAAAACGCAGCTTACGCCGTATTCAGTTTTTGTCTCTGTACTTCAGTTGCGGCGTTAGTTGGAGATGATATGGATCCATGAAATCCTCTTGTTTAACACAAAAACAAAGATGAAACTCATGTTAAGCATGCACCCGTGGGTGAGTTTCTGCACTGCTGAATTAAATATGAGTCCCTTTCTCTCTCCTGGAGGAGCGATGGTCTCTTCTCTTCCATCCTCTTTGAAGCCGGTGATGTTTGAGGAGGGCGAGTCGGGGTGCAAAGGGGTTTGTGTTAGATTCTCTCTCTGATCACTTCCACATCTGGGAGCTGAAACTTGTCACTTTCTGACGGGAGGTTAAACTCAGAGCACTCCCTTCGTTTTCGCTGAAGGGGCCGGCGCAGCTTCCTTTTTCTGTCGGCGGAAGTCGGCTGATCGGCGGTTATGTAACTTCTGTTCAGCAAAAGTGGTTTCCAGTTTTCAGCACTTAATGTCGGAAAAAAAAGTCATCAAATCGGCTGAGTCAGGAGGAAGAGTTTGCTGCTCCGGGGGGATGTTTTTCCCTCTAGTGGTTATTTTTGCCTTTTCTCGCTCAGCAGTCTCCTCATTTACCGTGATTACTTATTACACTCTTATCACAGAGGGGTTTAACTTGCTCGGAGTTTGAGAGCAGAGCCGCGGGGGTTATTAAGTTTATTCCAGTGAAAATGGAGCTGAGAGGTTATGTACTGTACGTACAGTATGTAGTTGATATGTTCATGGAGTTATTGATGTTTGAGGCTGTATTATTGGAACCAGGTGATAGATCCACATTCAGAGCATGATGTATTCATGAAACCAGCTCGTCAAGATATGAAAACTATTCCAGGAATATGTGGTGGAAGAAGAACTGTGGTACGCAGTGATGTGCACAAGGGGGCCCAATTGTTGACGTGCTAAAGTGCCCTCCTGGGAGCCAAAACGTGCGCTAAAGTGCCTTCTTGGGAGCCAAAAAAGCGTGCCAAAGTGCACTCTTGGTTGGCAAAACACACTAAACTGCCCCCTTGGCAGGTTAAAACATGATAAACTGCCCTCTTGGGAGCCAAAACACGCGCTAAAGTGCCCTCTTGGGAGCCAAAACACATGCTAAAGTGCCCTCTTGGGAGCCAAAACACGCGCTAAAGTGCCCTCTTGGGAGCCAAAACATGCGCTAAAGTGCCCTCTTGGGAGCCAAAACACGCGCTAAAGTGCCCTCTTGGGAGCCAAAACACACGCTAAAGTGCCCTCTTGGGAGCCAAAACACGTGCGAAAGTGCCCTCTTGGGAGCCAAAACGCACGTCAAGTGCCCTTCTTTTCGCCCCTGCCCTTCAAAAAGTCTGTGCACGCCACTGGTGGTACGACATCAGGTGCACTGGTTCTCGACCGTGTGCTCCAATTTTGGTGTTTTAGGCAAGAAAACTACTTGATTAAGTTAAGGAACAGATGGTTGTTTGGGTTTAGATAAAGATAACAAGATAACGGTGTGATGAGCGATAACATTCTGTAAACGGTGGCGCCAGTGAAGCGGTGTTGGGTGCTTCAGCTGTGTCAGCAGCTCGGGAAAATGGATTTTGATTTACCTGTTCCTGCTGTTTGCTTCAGATAGAAACAGTAGGAAATATAGGAAAACCTGCAGAAGGATACGGTCTTAGGAAACTCTCCAAAGATTTAGAGATGAGTTAGGAGGATCCAGCGTTAGGGGGGTCATCGTCTTTCATACTTTCGGCTGAGTCATCGTCAGTTATCCTGGCGATCGTTATGAAGGACATCAAAACAAACTTCAGACACTCCATCAGTGCCAAAGACTGCTTGGCACTATGTCTCAGGTAAAATGCAGTTTTTTTCACTTTTTCACCTCCTAATATACAAGTTCAATAAATATCCAAGACTGTGTCTCTTAAATTAGCTTACATTAAAAAGATACTGGTTGGAAGCCAATATTAAAGGCACTCCTGCTGCATTATTTTGCAGGAAAATGTCCCCAAAGTCAAGCGAAGTGATGGCCCCGTAAATTCAGAGGGATTTTTATTGACTGTCGTTCATCAAAATTGCTCTGAAAGTGACTCAAACGATATTGTTCCCCACTGCCGTTGTTGTCGTTGGACTCCGCCATCGACTGCAGTTGGAAAGACTTTTAAAACAATCTATGTACAGTTATAGTTGTTGTTCTAGTTATTGTCCTTGAAAAGGGTCTGAGTACTTCTTCCATCACTGAAAACCCTGCTGCACAAACAAGAGAAATCATTTACCAGAAAAAAAAACTGGTGAAGGGCAACACGAGTTACATTCTGTGGCTTAATAAAGAACAAACTAAAGAGATGTACATCTAGAGATGCCTTGAGCAGAACCAGCAGGTGGACATGTTTATGAAAAGGTGTGAAAGTATAATATCTATATGAGGATTACTAAAATGATCATAGGAAATATTATAAGACAAAGAAGAGAATTCACACTCTACAAAAGGTCGGTGTAAAGTCAACGACAGTTTGAGTTCAGAGTTCTCACTGAAGAGGATTCACAGCTCGCGATTCTTTTTCTTTCTCTGTTTTTTTCTTTCATCCGCCGGTCTTCTTGGCAGGCGTCACGTTTGTTTCACTGTTGTAAGGATAACGTCCTGAAATGATGGTGTGTATGGTTTTATTAATGCGTATGCTTGACCCCTAACGGCTTCAGCGCAACAACTCTCCTGCCAGCTCCCTCTGAACAGCAGTAATTGGGTTTTTTCTTTTTTGCTTCCAATTTCCACACTGGAAGAACACAGGGGCTCTTCTGGAAAGATTTCTGTCAGAATTCTGCTGAATTATTCACCCAAAAATGGGTTTTGGAATATATTGAAGACAGCAAATAGGCCATCCAGTTGCAGACTCATCCCTCATTTTATTTTTACTTACTTGTTGTAGGAGTTGTTCACTGTCAGGGCGGGGGGTTAAAGGGAAGAACTATGGAAATATAGGAGTTGGACCCAAACGCAGATAATCAGAGGACAAGAGGCAGCAATGAGGGGAACAAAAGGCGAGCTTTAATAAAACTAAAGCTGAAGTACAAAAACCAAAAAGGAGCAAGACCAAAAACGAGACAAAAGCAAAGTAGCAACCAAGAGAGCTAAACAAAGTGCAAACAAAAGGACAAAGTACAAAATCAAAAATGCAGATTGCAAAACTCAAAATCCAACACATACCATGAGACACGAGAGGAGGCAAGGCAGGAACATGGACATGAACAGACACTGGCAGAGACAATGAACAGACAAGGAGTGCAGGGGATTCACAGACTAAATACACAGACTAATGACCAGACTAGGAACAGGTGAGGAGAGAGGAGCCCAGGTGAGGTAACGAGAGGGAGGAGCATGGAGGACAAAACACTGACAGACAGAGGGAGACAGACTGCAACTGGGAAAATACACAGGAGAACTTAAAGGACACATGACACAAGAGGGCATGGAAAATCAAAACATGACACGAGACACACAACAACATGAATACAGAGACATAAAACCAGAGTCATGACAGTACCCCCCCCTCAAGGGGCAGCTTCCAGATGCCCCAAAGGAACCTATTACGCAGAGACCTAAAGAAGCCGGGAGGGTGGAGGGGGTTCGGGAGGGGTGCCAAAGTCCAAACGATGATGGGAGGAGGAGGGCCAAGGTTGAGACCCACAGAAGGGTGACGGCGGGGGCGAAGGTTGAGGCACTCTGGAGGTCTGTGGCGAAGACGAAGGTGGTCTGGAGGTCTTTGGCGAAGACGAAGGCGGTCTGGAGGTCCGTGGCGAAGACGAAGGCGGTCTGGAGGCCAGCTACGAAGGGGGTGTGGGCTGGAACCCACTGGAGGCCGGCGGAGGCGGCGGCATGGGTTGGAACCCACTGGAGGCCGGGGACGTGGGCTGGGACCCACTGGAGGGCGGCGACGAAGACGTAGGCTCGCAGTCCCTGGAGGCCGGTGACGAAGACGTTCCGGAGGCCGGCGGCGAAGACGAAGGCGTTCTGGAGGCCGGCGACGAAGACGAAGACGTAGGCGTTCTGGAGGCCGGCGACGAAGACGAAGGCGTGGGCTGGGACCCACTGGAGGCCGGCGACGAAGGCGAAGGCGTGGGCTGGGACCCACTGGAGGCCGGCGACGAAGGCGAAGGCGTGGGCTGGGACCCACTGGAGGCCGGCGACGAAGGCGAAGGCGTGGGCTGGGACCCACTGGAGGCCGGCGACGAAGGCGAAGGCGTGGGCTGGGACCCACTGGAGGCCGGCGACGAAGGCGAAGGCGTGGGCTGGGACCCACTGGAGGCCGGCGACGAAGGCGAAGGCGTGGGCTGGCACCCACTGGAGGCCGGCGACGAAGGCGAAGGCGTGGGCTGGCACCCACTGGAGGCCGGCGACGAAGGCGAAGGCGTGGGCTGGCACCCACTGGAGGCCGGCGACGAAGGCGAAGGCGTGGGCTGGCACCCACTGGAGGCCGGCGGCAAAGGCGAAGGCGTGGGCTGGCACCCACTGGAGGCCGGCGGCAAAGGCGAAGGCGTGGGCTGGCACCCACTGGAGGCCGGCGGCGAAGGCGAAGGCTGGCACCCACTGGAGGCCGGCGGCGAAGGCGAAGGCGTGGGCTGGCACCCACTGGAGGCCGGCGGCAAAGGCGAAGGCGTGGGCTGGCACCCACTGGAGGCCGGCGGCGAAGGCGAAGGCTGGCACCCACTGGAGGCCGGCGGCGAAGGCGAAGGCGTGGGCTGGCACCCACTGGAGGCCGGCGGCAAAGGCGAAGGCGTGGGCTGGCACCCACTGGAGGCCGGCGGCAAAGGCGAAGGCGTGGGCTGGCACCCACTGGAGGCCGGCGGCAAAGGCGAAGGCGTGGGCTGGCACCCACTGGAGGCCGGCGGCAAAGGCGAAGGCGTGGGCTGGCACCCACTGGAGGCCGGCGGCGAAGGCGAAGGCGTGGGCTGGCACCCACTGGAGGCCGGCGGCGAAGGCGAAGGCGTGGGCTGGCACCCACTGGAGGCCGGCGGCGAAGGCGAAGGCGTGGGCTGGCACCCACTGGAGGCCGGCGGCGAAGGCGTGGGCTGGGACCCACTGGAGGCCGGCGGCAAAGACGTGGGCTGGGACCCACTGGAGGCCGGCGGCGAAGACGTGGGCTGGGACCCACTGGAGGCCGGCGGCGGAGGCGAAGGCTGAAGCCCTCTTGAGGCCGGATCGCTGACTGGGAAACCCTCCTGGGCCTTGGCCGGACCACCAACAGAGGTTCGCAGGGAGCTGGTGGCCTGTGAGCCAATAAAGGGTCGCTGGCGGCAGACGACCTCGGCCTGGCCTCCGACCAAGGAGCTGGCACTGGACTTGGCACGGGACTTGGTACTGGCCTCGGCCGGGCCTCCGACCGAGGAGCAGGCGCTGGACTTGGCGTGGGACTCGGCCGGGCCTCCGACCGAGGAGCAGGCGCTGGACTTGGCGTGGGACTCGGCCGGGCCTCCGACCGAGGAGCAGGCGCTGGACTTGGCGTGGGACTCGGCCGGGCCTCCGACCGAGGAGCAGGCGCAGGACTTGGCGTGGGACTCGGCCGGGCCTCCGACCGAGGTGCAGGAACGGGCCTCGGCCGGTCCTCCGACCGAGGTGCAGGAACGGGCCTCGGCCGGGCCTCCGACCGAGGTGCAGGGTCTGAACTTGGCATGGGCCTCGGCCGGGCCTCCGACCGAGGTGCAGGAACGGGCCTCGGCCGGGCCTCCAACCGAGGTGCAGGGTCTGAAACTTGGCATGGGCCTCGGCCGGGCCTCCGACCGAGGTGCAGGAACGGGCCTCGGCCGGGCCTCCGACCGAGGTGCTGGGACAGGCCTCGGCCGGTCCTCCGACCGAGGCGCAGGGACGGGACTTGGCATGGGCCTCGGCCGGTCCTCCGACCGAGGAGCAGGGACGGGACTTGGCATGGGCCTCGGCCGGTCCTCCGACCGAGGAGCAGGGACAGGGCTTGGCATGGGCCTCGGCCGGTCCTCCGACCGAGGAGCAGGGACAGGACTTGACATGGGCCTCGGCCGGTCCTCCGACCGAGGAGCAGGGACAGGACTTGACATGGGCCTCGGCCGGTCCTCCGACCGAGGAGCAGGGACGGGCCTCGGCCGGTCCTCCGACCGAGGTGCTGGGTCAGGACTTGACATGGGCCTCGGACGGTCCTCCGACCGAGGAGCAGGGACAGGACTTGGCATGGGCCTCGGCCGGTCCTCCGACCGAGGTGCCGGGACGGGCCTCGGCCGGGCCTCCGACCGAGGAGCAGGGACAGGCGCCATCAGGTCCGCCGACTGAAGGCCACAGGCAGGAACAGGCGCCATCAGGTCCGCCGACTGGAGGCCACTGGCAGGTGTCGACCGGGCCGCCGACTGAAGGCCACTGGCAGGTGTCGACCGGGCCGCCGACTGAAGGCCACTGGCAGGTGTCGACCGGGCCGCCGACTGAAGGCCACTGGCAGGTGTCGACCGGGCCGCCGACTGAAGGCCACTGGCAGGTGTCGACCGGGCCGCCGACTGAAGGCCACTGGCAGGTGTCGACCGGGCCGCCGACTGAAGGCCACTGGCAGGTGTCGACCGGGCCGCCGACTGAAGGCCACTGGCAGGTGTCGACCGGGCCGCCGACTGAAGGCCACTGGCAGGTGTCGACCGGGCCGCCGACTGAGGGCCACTGGCAGGTGTCGACTGGGCCGCCGACTGAGGGCCAGCTGGAACCGTTGTCAGCCATTCCGTCAAAGGGGATGACCCAGCTGGCATCGGCTGGGCAGCCAACACAGGAGCTGGGAATCGAGCTGAGGCATGGTCCGTGGCCGGAGCTGAGGCATGGTCCGTGGCCGGAGCTGAGGCATGGTCCGTGGCCGGAGCTGAGGCAGGAGTTTGGGCTGGGACCCCAGAGCCTGACTTCAGGGAGCCAGGACGTGGACGGGCTCGTCGCTTTCTCGGTGGAGCCTTGTAGGCCAGCCGGGTTCCACAAAAAGGAGACATTTTAGCTGAGGCATGGGCTGAGGCATGGGCTGGTAGCTTGGCTGCGGCTGAAGAAACCAAGGCCTTTCTGAGGTTAGCCAGCTCCGCTATAAAGAGTGCGACACACGGAATTTCCTTCAACCAAGGCCTAATAAACAGTTCTTCATCAAAACTTGCTATGGCTCTTAGCTTCTTTTCTGTGTCAGCCTCTCCACTGACAACCTCCAACAGTCTGTCCCCTAGCCTACAAAGCTGTAGGCTGTAGTCTGCTGGGTCCATTTTTGGTCCGTTCATTCTGTCAGGTCGGGGTAAAAAGGGAAGAACTGTGGAAATATAGGAGTTGGACCCAAACGCAGATAATCAGAGGACAAGAGGCAGCAATGAGGGGAACAAAAGGCGAGCTTTAATAAAACTAAAGCTGAAGTACAAAAACCAAAAAGGAGCAAGACCAAAAACGAGACAAAAGCAAAGTAGCAACCAAGAGAGCTAAACAAAGTGCAAACAAAAGGACAAAGTACAAAATCAAAAATGCAGATTGCAAAACTCAAAATCCAACACATACCATGAGACACGAGAGGAGGCAAGGCAGGAACATGGACATGAACAGACACTGGCAGAGACAATGAACAGACAAGGAGTGCAGGGGATTCACAGACTAAATACACAGACTAATGACCAGACTAGGAACAGGTGAGGAGAGAGGAGCCCAGGTGAGGTAACGAGAGGGAGGAGCATGGAGGACAAAACACTGACAGACAGAGGGAGACAGACTGCAACTGGGAAAATACACAGGAGAACTTAAAGGACACATGACACAAGAGGGCATGGAAAATCAAAACATGACACGAGACACACAACAACATGAATACAGAGACATAAAACCAGAGTCATGACATTCACAAGGTTTGGGGAATTGTAGGTGTCCGCGTGACTGGTCCAGCTTTCATCTGGTACTGATGGTTCTACACGCAGAGTGACCCAAAGAAGAGAACCATGCTGTTTTCACACATGATGCACGTGAATAGCTCCGTGGTCGAGTCAGCAGTAGCCATGGTATCTGGTACCATTCTGGTATCCCTGCCCGTTTTATCCAATCCCAAAAAGTGTTGTCTGCTCGTGAACCCGCAGAGCAGGATCAGGATCAGGATCAGGGTGAGCTCCCAATACCAGCCCTCCCATCCATGACTTATTATAACAAAAGAGGACAAGCGATGCCCCCGAGTCCAGCAGGTGTGACGACAAGCTTTAACATTGTGAATAAATCCTTGTTTGCTCAGTTTTAGGCACCAAAACTACTTGGTTAGGTTTAGGAAAAGATTATACTTTAGGTTGAAATAACTATGTTTAGTCACTTAAAGTAACTTAAGTCATGTCACGTCACATTACGTCATAAATTACATAATTTCCAAGGCCTGGGTAACACATGACCTCAACAACTCTAACCCCCACCAGATACATGTCCGCTGCTTTAAGGCTCTGCCACGCCAGCAGAGCTGATTGGTTTCACTTTAGTCTGTGTGTTAACCTCCACCAGGTCCGATTCGCTGCGTATCTGCTCCGTCCAGCTCCGGCAGTCCGAAGCCCTCCGGAAACGGATACATAGGACTTCTATGTCTGGCGGATGCCGGATCACGACGCAGCAATTCAGCTGAATTTAGCACCGAGCAGACAGGAAGTCACGTAACGAAACAATATAACATCCGGTTACTTTTCAAAATAAGTAAGTGATTATTGCGGGAACTCCTCGGCCTCGTGATGCCAGCTGTTGACCGTACTGCGCCGTGGAATCAGAACGCAACTGGTGAGGGTTACCGGACGGCGGTGCAAAACCGGATCGGAGCCGTAACGCAGCGGGCACGTATCTGGTGGAATTTCAGGGTGAGTTTAAAGCCCGTGACTCCCCAGTAGTCGGGTTAGAACTGCAGAAGCCTCTTGGATGAGAGGTGAGGCGTCTTCAGTCCAGTTGCCTCTGTGTAGCGTTAAGGTATACTACGACCTGGATGACTGACAATCTTTAAAACAAACTGACAACTTTGTCTCTGCAGGAAAAGTCTGCTTTATGACCCGTCCATCCACCCCAGCTGACATCCCAACTCAGACTTTTCCCCGTCTTTCCCGTACTGCACTAGAGGGGTCGCCTTAAGTCGTGACAGTGAAAGGGTATCGACAGCATCAAAGTAAGAAGCGTAAGGCCACTGATCAGGCTAACCCTAACCATATATATAAGAGACACGAAACCAACTATTACTGCTGCAGGAGATTCAACACACCAAATGTAATGTAGCTGCATGACAGGAAGTGTTTGGTGCTCGGAGCAACAGTTTCCAGTTTCAGCATCGGTCAAATAAAACAAGCCGTCGCTCTATTATCACCATCAGCTCTCTGCAGCTTCTGTATTCATATGGCTGAATGCAACAAGTCCACACTCGTTCTCTTGGGGCTGACGCTGGGAAATGCAGGAGATCGTGAGCTGAATGAGAGTAGCCACAAAGAAAAGAAAATGCCAGCCCTTAATCACAAACTCCTTGAATGTCACCTTTAGACATGTGACCGCTGACACGAGACTTGTTCCTCTCCGGGGCGCCGCGGAGCTGCTTAAACACCGAATCTCTGTACATCTGTGAGCCTCTCCACAATAAATGCTGATCAATGGCGAACAGGTGGCTGACATGCCCGGCTTTATGAATATGGATATGAGTAATGTGTTGAACACTGGCTACAGTCGCTCGCTCCACAGAAGGAGGAGGGGGCGAGGAAAAAAAAAAAAAGAAAAAAGGAGCAGCAGAGTTGGGAAGAGAGACCGCGGGAGACAGATTTCATTTCTCCACACAGAAACGGTAAAGGTCAGTCAGAAGCCCGTAATCAAATGCATCATGTGCCACGTCCTTGTTTCACATATTGTACGTGACTGGAAAGCTGATCGGGAGCTCTGTGCTCCGACAACATTAAGCGGGGCGTCATTTCCCCTGTTTTTTGTCAGAAGGTAAGAACCCGTTGATGTGGCCGCGTGAGGAAATCATTTTCAGCATTTTTTACCTTCAGGGGGAGACTTCTAAGATGTTTCAGTCCCTCTGCATGACATGCTACTCCACCTTTTGAGTTATACAGAAATAACACCAAGGTCCCTCCCCCGGGTAAAAGTGTCGTGTCCGTTCACAGAGGTTTGACTTTCCTCTGCTGCCAAGAAAAAAAGAAAAGAAAAAAAAACCCCAGCGTGAGACAGACGGCCGTAACATTTTCGTCCACATCCAGCAGGTCATTATCTCGTTCTCAGGTTGTCTTTGGAGAGTTTCAGGGCAGCGCACACACACACACACACACACACACACACACACACACACACATACGTACACACACACACTCAGCAGGAGGTTGTGACCCGCCCTGCTCTGCCCTGATGTCCTCTGTCCTCCATGCTTCCTGCATCAGCTAATCAAACTGGTCTCCACACTTGACCCCCTCCTCGACATAATGCATCCCTTGCTGTTAACACTAGCTTAAAGGGTCAGCGCACTCAAATTGAAAATGTTCTCCCTTATTCTATAAACTGTCTGACCTTGGAGAAACTTTTGGTGGTATGTGCCATGGCTTTGTGATTCTGGCCTCTAAAACTGAACGTTAAGCAATTTGTATTAATGTGGTGAACAAACGATAGACAAAAGAAAGCTTGAAGTGAAAAATACTCCTTCATATTTGGAATCAGCAGATCCTGAAGCCTAATAACAAATCAAACCATCACCCTGAAACCAAAGCTGAGTCTGAAATCACTTTGGTTCTGTTGTCACCTTGTGAGCATGTGTGTTATTATTGCAACATGTGTCATGGAGACGCCTAATGTAGCGTGAACTAACACAGGAAGCAGTTTCGACCGACTGTCCGTGGACAGATTTAGCCGCCGCGGTAGCGTCACAATGCAGTCTTGAAGCTTTCACAGGTGTGTAGCTGAGATCAAAATGAAGGCCGAGTTCAAAGATGGGCTCGGCCCGACCCGTGAGAACTGAGTGCTGATGTAACAATGCAGCAATGAGTACTGAGTAGTCACGGACGGGACGGACAGCGAGGACGATGCCGCAAGAGGATCTCAGTATTTTTATATTTCAGTACGAACACTTATGCACCAACTAAAAACAGCAGATTGTGAATGAAGGTACACTGTGTTGCCAAAAGTATTCGCTCAACTGTCTTGACTCGCATATGAATTTAAGTGACATCCCATCGTTAATCCATAGGGTTTAATATGACGTCGGTCCACCATTTGCAGCTATAACAGCTTCAACTCTTCTGGGAAGGCTTTCCACAAGGTTTAGGAGTGTTTATGGGAATTTTTGACCATTCTTCCAGGAGCTCATTTGTGAGGTCACACAATGATGTTGGACGAGAAGGCCTGGCCCTCAGTCTCCGCTCGAATTCATCCCAAAGGTGTTCTTTCAGGTTGAGGTCTGGACTCTGTGCAGGCCAGTCAAGTTCATCCACACCAAACTGTCTTTATGGAGCTTGCTTTGTGCACTGATGCACACTGTCATGTCAGGAACATTAAGGGGCCATCCCCAAACTGTTCCCACAAAGTTGGGAGCATGGAATTGTCCAACATATCTTGGTATGCTGAAGAATTCAGAGTTCCTTTCACTGGAACTAAGGTAGCCAAGCCCAGCTCCTGAAGAACAACCCCACACCATAATAATCCCCCCTCCACCAAACTTCACACTGGGCACAATGCAGTCAGACAAGTACCGATCTCCTGGCAACCGCCAAACCAAGAGATGTCCATCAGATTGCCATATGGAGAAGAGTGGCGGCGTGCTATACATCACTGCATCCAACGCTTTGCATTGCACTTGCTGATGTATGGCTTGGATGCAGCTCCTCGGCCATGGAAACCCATCTCATGAAGCTCTCTACGTACTGTTCCTGAGCTAACCTGAACGCCACATGAAGTTTGGAGGTCTGTAGATTGACTCTGCAGAAAGTTGGCAACCTCTGCACACTACGCGCCTCAGCATCCGCTGACCCAGCTCCGTCATTTTAGGTGGCTAAGTTGCTGTCATTCCCAATCTTCCAAGCTTCCACTTTGTTATAACACCACTGACAGTTGACTGGAATATTTCGGAGCGAGGAAATTTCACCACTGGATTTGTTGCACAGGTGGCATCCTATCACAGTACCACGCTGGAATCCACTGAGCTCCTGAGAGTGACCCATTCTTTCACAAATGTGTGTAGAAACAGTCTGCATGCCTACGTGTTTGCTTTTATACACCGGTGGCCATGGAAGTGATTGGAACACCTCTCTTCCCATTTCTTGTTGCTCTACACCTGCTCTGTCGAATAGCTCACGTGTGAAAACAGCCAATAAAATGTGAGAAATTGTGATTTCCACATGTAAGAAGGCAAATTTCACATGTGACATTTGCTTAAAGGACAGTTTAGGCCTTGATATTGGTATTTTTTCTGCCGTAAAACACACAACACGATGCTTTGTGTGTGATGGAAGTTTAACCTCACCTCATGGGACGATCCACAATGCTGCTAAATTATGATGATTTTTAATTTTCTATGTTACCAATTCACTGCTAACAATAACTCTGCTGTATTTTAATTGAGACGCTTCATCTGCAGCTGTGTGTGAACACCTCAAATCTGCAGCAGGAGACAGATGGTGAGGGTTTTTACATAGAAATAAATAACAAAAATAAATGCAGGTTATCATTCGTTTGCTTAAATCTATTTTATTTGCACACGCAGAGTTAATGCCGCACACAACCGATGCTCCAAAGGAACGCAGGATCGGCACTGAAAGGCAGACGAAGCAGTCCAACAGTAGAGTTATGAGTAAAACTCTTGTGGGGAACATCCATCACAGTTTGCAGAGCAGCTCGGTTCAACTTCCACCTCATTCCTCTCTCTGCGTGCAATGAGGTATTATTACTGCTAATATGAGTTTGTGAAGTAGGCTAAATGTTTTGAATGATGGACAAAGCTATGAGCTCCACAGACAGTCTGTAATAGACCATAATTATGCCTTGACAATAAAAAAAAAAAAAAACATTTGCAGAAAAATCAAAAGGACGAACTGTTTCCAGTTTTAAAACACAGAGTGTAGAAACACTTGTGCACACACGGCTCATAACTCTGGATACCTCCTCATCTACCGCATTATAAACCCTCCATCACCTCCCTCCTGTACCTGATTACCACCTCCACAACCTCCCAGCTATGTGCACACAAACACACAACACACCAGCTCGTTAGCTGACCCCGGCCCTGGCTCCTGTCCTGCTGCGTGTCTCCGTGGAGCAGAGGTTAAGAGGTAAAGGCTGGAGGTAATGTCAGCGTGGGATGGAATGCTGAGTGACCCTGATCTTAAGCTTCTGCAACTGCGAGTTCGAAAGTTCAGCTTCCTGTAAAAAAGCAGACGCGGAAGACCATCAACGGCTGCCCCCGCGGTGAAAAGTGACAAAGAATCAGCTGAATACCTTCAAGGAGAATGTGGAAATAGCTTCTGATGGTTGAATAATCTAATGCTGGGAGCCAAAAGCTCTGGAGGGGGGAGACCGTGAAAAGAAAGATGTCGCCATCTAAGAAATGCCACCATTTTGACATCGGCAGCCCTCTCGCTTTTCTCCACCGCTGCACGAGAGATTCACATTTCAAATGCCAGCAGGCACACAGGAGTCAAGGGGGGGGAGTTGGCGTGCGGGAGGGCTGATTTGATCAAGCAGCAGGCGACCACAGTTCGCTCCCCCCACTTCGCTCCTCGCCGCCTCATCTCTCTTCCACAGAGCGAGGGAATAAAAGTGACAGAGTGCAATCACTGTCTCTTATCTGCCAATGAGGAGAATGGGCAGGGAAGAGATTGAGTGACCGGCCGGCTGTGGCGTGTCCGCCGTGTCAACTTTATTGAATTATGACTAGGCAGGAAGTGGCATGTTATGAGCCGCGCGGGGGCCGCCGCCGCCGCCGCCGCGAGATATCACGGGCATGGTTTTTCCCGACGTGAGGCGACGGGGCGGAAAAGCAGCCGAAATGAAACCTGTCTGTATGTAAAGCTCACGATGTCTTTTACGAGGTAATGGGATTTGAAAAGATATTGGATAGGCTGTGATGAAAAGATGAGCTGCTGCCGGGCGTCAGGTGATGTTATACATCCTGCAACAGGTGTACTGAAGGCTCACGTCTCCGATACGAGACGTAATAGCTGCGACGTTTCTGTGTCTGGACTTAATTCGGAATGAAAAAGGATAAACAGGCCGGAACAAGGGAATAAGTTCTGACCAGCGGTGATTAACCACCATATTTACAGGAAAGGGTTCAGATGGTGAACACCCGAAGACACACCGACATACCTTTGTTGATGCTAGCTAGCTAACCTTTAAACCTAAGTGTTAAAATGGCATTTGGCAGTTTTTGACCAATAGTGTCCGTCCAGTGAATGAACGTATCAGTGTCCAGATCTGTCCACACCAAGTTCTCTGCCGTGTTCGCCAAAGAAGCGAACACTGTCTGAGTTTCTTTGCTCGAATCGAAGCCCTGCAGGGCTGTTGAGAGCCGTGAGACCGTCATATCGATCATCTCTAACTAGTTCTTCTGAAAAATGGAAATATGGGTCATTTGTAATAACACACACATGCCAGAGGTGCGTCTGAGTCAAGTCCCAAGTCTTCATGACCTAACTGCAGGTCAAGAATTAAGAATATCAAGTCTAGTCAGGTTTCCAGGCACCAGATCAGTTCGACCTCACATCCATCAGCTCAAATGTTAAATCTGCATTAATCAATATTTTTGTTTTAACTAACAGTTAGATTACTATCTGCAGTGTGAAAGATTCTGCTTGATATGAAAAACCAACAGATTCTCAGCATCCAGCCTTCGATAACGTTTTAGTGTCGTTCAGCTCGTTGTTTGATGTCACAGCCGACAAATCTGGCCTCCAATGAAACAAGCAAATCGAGGGATTGAGGCACCTTTCCATTTGTCTGGTTTCATTACAAGGAATGAGGGTAAGCCATGAAGAAATGACGTGTCGATGCTACCGAGTAGTAACATGAGCATGTATGAGCTGAAGGAGGTTCAGCTCATACATGCTGTTTGTTGTTTGAGGTTGTTTTATTTGTGGCTATAGCACAAGTCCGTTGATGGCAAATATGATTAATACAGGTTAAAGTGTCCCGTTCACATCTGTGGTAGTTTCTGCTCATATCGACCCTTTTTAATCCCACAGATATCGTCTATATTCAGATGTTGTCTGTGTTTAACAACCAACAGACTCTTGAAGCTGCGACCTTTCTGTCTCTCTGCGTCTCTTCACCTGCATCTTCCTTTTCCCTTTCTTGTTTCTTTAACGTCACATTATTCCGCATCCTTCCCGTCCTTTTTCTCACCTATTTCACGCTTCTGCTATCTTCTCCATTCCAGCGACTTAACTCATGTGACCGACCCTCATTTGAGCAAGGTAACGCACAAGGACAGCAATTATCAGAGGGACATTGAAGCCGGCTGTGCAGCTCCGTCCGCGGGATTGCAGAAAATTACACAGCAATAAAAACAGTCACGGTGTTTCTATGCAGAAATATATATATATATATATATATATATATATATATGGTACACAGAGCGGGGGGATGTATTATGGCTGTTGAGGTATTATATGAGGGAGGAGGTGCAACAGGGTCCGCGGCTACGTGCCCTGCCTGGAAATGAGCTCTGAGTGCAGGAGTCACCGCAGAGGGCAGCAGTCAGGAAACAGTAGAAAAAGGAGTCGATGAGGAAAGCATTTTCTCTCTGTTGGCCATTCATGTGCTGCATGAAATCACAGATATCTGCCGTCTGCTGTAATAAACACATCCAAGAGCATCACGAGTGTAATCCTCCAACAGAAAGGGAGCCGCTGTCACTGAAGGCATCCGGACTTTATTCCCACAACCAGCGGTGTGCACAGGGGGCGCACGGTCGACCCTACTCGTGGCCCAGTTGTTGAAAAACACGCGCTAAAGTGCCCTCTTGGTTGGCAAAACACACTAAATTGCCCCCGTGGCTGGTTAAAACACGATAAAGTGACCTCTTGGGAGCCAAAACGCATACTAAAGTGCCTTCTTGGGAGCCAAAACATGCGCTAAAGTGCCCTCCTGGGAGCCAAAACGTGCGCTAAAGTGCCCTCTTGGTTGGCAAAACACATTAAATTGCCCCCGTGGCTGGTTAATACACGATAAAGTGCTCTCTTGGGAGCCAAAACATGCGCTAAAGTGCCCTCTTGGGAGCCAAAACGCGTAGTAAAGTGCCCTCTTTGGAGCCAAAATGCGCGCTGAAGTGCCCTTCTTTTCGCCCCTGCCCTTCAAAAAGTCTGTGCACGCCACTCCCCACAACTCTCAAATCTCTCCAACATGAATATTTACCAACACCGAGGACGACTCTTCACTTCTGTGTCCTGACGTCTGCGGCATTCTTCATATTGTTCATCGCAAACTCAGTCACTTAACCAGATTCCAAACAAAAGGCAACAGTGCGACCGCAACTAACGAGACGCTGTGGACTCTTAAATTTCAAACAGATCTGTGGCAAAACAGCTTTATTACAAAAAAAATGAGTCCTCTATCCAAATATTTCATGTGTATTTCCAAATTGAGCTCGTCTGTTTTTGTGTGCAGCGATCTTTAAAAGTCAGTTTCAAAACAAACATGAAATTAAATCAGAGTGAATCTGTCCAATTATTCCCAAAACCACATTTTCTTAGTCAGATTTTTTTTTCAGCGATTTGCAAATTGGAGTCACGGAGTCGTACGAAACCGATCCGCTCCCTGTGATTGCTGAAGTATTGTACCGCCGCTCTACGACACCCGAGAAATAATTCAACATTAGAGGTGCTGGTCGGTGGACGGAGCCTGATGAGCTGCTTCCCCCTTTTCCAGTAATTACCCTAAGTGAAGCTAAGCGTCTCCTCGCTGCTGCTTCATATTTAACGAACATGAGAGTGGTTTTGATCTCCTCATCTAACTGTCGCCAACTTTTTTCTCCCCCCCCAGCAAATTGTTGAGCTACTCCTTTACAGCAGTGAATGGGTGTTCTGTTCAGAACATGATGAACTAAATTATGTTTGGTTTCCTTCGGTTTGAAAAGCAGTCGCGGCGCTGCAGCCAAGTCGGTAGTTAAATCTCTGCTCTCAGAACAGCTGATTATGAGAGAAGCCGTCTGTGGCTGCGGTGTTTTCTCAGCATACGGTGCTTTGAAATGAAACACTTCATACAGTTAATAAGTAAAATAAATATGCACGGCTCCAAAGTCAATCCGCAGATGTGCTGAAAATGACCCTTTTTTTTTTTTTAAGAGAAGCTGGCACTTTACCTGAAGGAATGCCATTAGTGCTGGGTTCAGTGAGATTTACAGTGACTCATGGTCGATGCTGTTTTATGGGTCTTTCCACCGGCCAAGAAGCGATTCTGTGGGGAAACTCTTTTCTGGAACGCGCGCAGAACCACTTCCTCCTGGGTGGTAATCACAGTGTGTGTAGACTTTACATGAAGCTGTCTGGGCCTTGTTTGTCTATGATTTGACCTTTGACCGTGATTTGAAAGAAATCTGAATGTTCTGACCCAACACTGCGTCTCAGAGCTTTATGTGTTTTGTTTTGTTTTGTTTTTTTCTGATGTGCTTGTGTCAGAATACTGTTGAGTTTCTTGTGGGTGTAAATGTAATGGTTCTTTGTTGGGCAGGGCTGCAGTGAAGAGAGATTTATTGGTCTTTGTTCATTTAAAGGTCAGAAATAAAAAAGTCGTTTCAGCAGCAGAAAAAGGGAGGAAGAGATAAAAACTGCAAATAAAACAGGATGCTAAAGTGTTATGGTTTGTCGCTCTCGTCTCCGCTGATATGAGACTAAACTTTGGAAAGTTAAGTACAGACACTCTTTTGTCTCACCCATGTGATTGGAGGATTTTGGTGAGTCATTATTTAATAATTTAGCACCAGTTTCATTAAAAAAAGAAATAGATTTTTGATGAAATTGGAGTGTAAATGCTGGACATTTAAAAGCTGACGCTAAACTGCATAGCTGGAAATATATCAGCACAAGACGTTTGGGCCTTTTTGTATTATATTGTTTGGAATAACCGGAGGAACTGTGTGTTCAAGAACAAACGAGGAAAAGAGCGCTACCTGCAAAAAAAAACCCCATCGACAGAAAATTAAAAGGAAAGAAGCCGCCACACGCTGCCCACACTCGTTTGATTGACGGGTGATCTCACTGTGCAGAAACGCCACAGCGGCGAGCGCTTAGCAACAAAGATGGAGACGAAATGAAAAAGGGGGGGGGAAAAAAAGGAAATAAAACAAGATGTCATGGATTACGTCTTCATAAAGGATTCTCATTTCGAACACATCCATTCTCATCAGTGTGACAGCTGCTGATCGCAGAGCGCCAAAGCCTGCCCGCCCGCCAAAATAAAGGTTAAAAAGAAAAACAAAAAAAACAAACACGCAATATGTTTCACCCACGTCGTCACACTGCTGACAATTCTCTTCCTGTGGTGACTTTTTTTTTTATTTCGTGCTTGTTTGTTTGCTGTTTTTTTTCTCTCCTCCACAACAGCCTGAAGAAAGAGTCAGGCTGCCGTGATGTGTCAGTGCGCCTGTCACACCAAGGTGGCGGTGGCGGTGGGGGTGGATGGGGGTGGATGGCGGTGGCGGTGGATGGCGGTGGATGGGGGTGGATGGGGGCCAGTCACAGTCACATGCAATACTGCATTAATTGGTGTCACTTCACCAGCGGAGGGGGGTGTAGTGTTACATTAGCCCCCTTCTCCTCCGTCTCCCTGACAGTCTAATTAGTCGGTCTGAGCTGCAAATGTGCCTCTGTGTGTTAGAGCATGTATATATGTGTGTGTGTGTGTGTGTGTGTGTGTGTCGGCGGGTCGTAAACAGGTATAAGTTGGCATGAAGGACGGAGGGCTTCACAAGCGGGTGGGGAAGGAGGCAGATGAGTTATGGGTCATCAGCACCTTCTCCGCTGCTAATCAGCACCATGTTTCCTCCCCCCTCCTCCCCCCTCCACCCCTCCTCACCCCTGCCGCTGTGACACCACAGCTCTGTTTCATAAACATGGAATCCCCGGCTGATCCTCCGGTCCAACACCAGCGCTCTCGTTTAGAGCACGTGTACAATAATCAGGGTTGGGAGGGTTACTTTAAAAATGTAGTCCGATACAGTTACTAATTACCTGTTAAAAAATGTAGTCAGCAACGTAATCCAAGTACCACAATATTAAAGTAATGTAACTTGATTACTTTAAGTTACTTTTGGATTACCTCAATAGAAATGCAAATAAAGACTTCCTCTGAGGAACACATAAAGCAAATTAAACATTTAATTAATTGTAGGGTATGTTAGATTTATTCAGTTTTATTCATTGACTACTAACTATTCAGCTGTATTCAAGAATTACATCACATATTACAATAATAGTAATAATAATAATAATAATGGTAACAATTATTATTAGTGTTATTGTAACTACTAGGCCTATTTCTAGTAATAGCAGTAGTAAAACACCCCCACATATAGGATGTGTGTCAATTATTTGTCCCCCAAAATTACCCATACAATTTCCTAATATAATCATGCTATTTTAATACCTTGTTGTGATCTAAGTGTTAGTGACCCATTTCAGTCACTGCAGGTGTTTCAGGCAATTTTATAACGTACAAGCCTCACAAGGTGGCAGTAGCTACATCTCTAGTGCCTATGGGGCCCTCGCAAGTCAACAACTTTTCCACGATGAAGTCCGTGCAAATGTTTCACAATAAAAGCCTACTGAGCTATTTATGCTAGAGGACTTTTAATTTGAGACGGACACAGGAAGTGTTGAGTTTATATTAACAATGTAATGTCTTCATTTGAACAGGGCAAACGGGAGCGAACCAAAACGAGACTTCATAACTACCATGAAACCTAAACACGTACCATCCCGGTCACCAGCAGCACCACCCACAGACCCAGTAGTAGTACCTAGTAGCAGCAGCAGCAGCAGTAGCAGTATTAACAATCACAGCCCGAGCCTGGTTAGCAGGCTAATTAATGTTAACTTTAGCTAACAGAATTTCTGTGTAGCTAGCTAACGTTCGCAGTTTCGCTTACCATTAAATGTTTCTTTAAATTGGATGTGGAGTCCTTGGACGATGGCAGTGTGTGCACAGCTGGGAGGCACAGCTTGCACTGTACAGTGATGTTGTTCCCTTTTACTTCTTTAGAAACTAAGTAATGGCGAAATTTCCACGCAGTGAAAGCCTTTTTTTCTCTAGCGCTCGAGTCCATAATGAGCCGCCTGGCTTCACTTGAGAGCAGAGCGTCGTTGTGACTGACCTGTAGTGAACTGTAGTAATGTGTGCGCGCGTGCATACGGCATTGCCGCATTGGCAAGTGTTAGATTCACTCATTCATTCACATTCATCATCATATATTTTAATTGTAATCCAACTAATAATCCCAATTTTTTCCAGATGTATCTGTAATCTGATTACGTCTTTTTTTTATGTAACTGTAACGGAATACAGTTACTGTTTTTTTGTATCCTAATTACGTAACGCCGTTACATGTAGTCCGTTACTCCCCAAGCCTGACAATAATGGGGATAAAATCTGAAACAGCATCTTTTATAACGACATTTCTGTAACCTACCAGTGTGATTCTTTGGGTTCAGTTTTTAATACAATGTTGTGACAGTGCTGTGATGATGGCCTGGTTAGGTTTTGGCACAGAAACCACTTGGTAAGGGAAATGAAAAGTTTGTGTTTTGGCTTTTGGTTCTGTTCACCACGAAAACGTCCGGACATCTTGTTTAAAAACAGAGTTTTGTCGCCACGTACCCAGCTGGAGGGTTCCCAACACGCCATCTGAAATATCCAGTTTCGTCGCCACAGACTCTGCTTAAAAAAATGTCCTGATGTGTCCTTAAAAACATCCAGTGGTTTCATGCAGTCTTTACAATGACACCACCATCGCCTCCAACTGCTGACATGAAAAGTCAGCTCGTACACGGATTGCAGAACAAACGTATCTGTGGTTTTACAGAAACATATAATGACGCTGTTTTATTCTGACGATTGAGCTGTAAAATGTCAATAAACAACAGACTCTGATGACCTGAGCGTGGTTACTGTGTAAGGCTGTAAACAAGCCAAGCAGCCTGGAAGATTTTGATTGAGCCAGTTGATGTGTGTCTGTTCCCAGCGTAGATGAAGAAAAAGAGTAAAAAGAAATCAGACTGTTTGCATGTGATGCTGGAGAGTTGATGTGCAGGAGAGGAGAGAAGCTAAAGACGCCACACCGGTCACAGGAGAACTTTCTTTGTTCCTGGACTGGATCATTTTCAGTTTTTCTTTTAATCTCACTCGTTTCTGTGGACTGGAGAGCAACAGAAAGCGAGACGCTCTCAGGTGCCTCTGGTCTGTGTGTGACGCAGACGTTACAAATTGTGTGAAAGCCCTTTCCATTTATTTTCTTAATGGAAAAGATGTCATTAATTTTCTCCCGTTCAAAAAGTAGGAAACATCCGTATCTCTTTGCAAAGTACAGCCGAGTTTAATATGATTTGTTTTAAGAAAAAAAAATACATTTTTTCTGCTGTTTACAAAGCGCAAACTAAATTAAAAAGCAAGAAACGACGACATTACCGATTCAACACGAGGTCACGAAAAAATGAGCTTCTCAGCGTGTTTGAACGGAAGCACAGAAAAAGCTCATTCTCAGACGAGCAGAACCGGTCCTGTTGTTTCCATCCAGAACCTCGTGGAGCACAGATATACGTACGTGCAGGTTGCAGGCTGCTGCTGATTTGTCGGTTTTATCATGTAAGAAACATAATAAACCATAAAAAAGACAAAACAATTCCGAGCAGTTACACCACAAACATCTCTTAATTCCCCCTGCAGGATTTATTCAGGCTTCATCTCAATCTAAATCAATAAAATCAATCACGGCAGGCTTCCCAGCCAAGGTCAATACCATCTAAACAAAAAAATCCCTCATTCGAGGATAAATATTCAAAGAGCTAAAGCAGCCGTGTTTTATTGGCTCTGATATTAACGTGACATTTTCTTGACATTATTATCTTGACATTTTCTTGACAAACTACAACCGCCGCGCTCTGCTCGTCCGCGCCGCCTCGACAAACGAGAGCGCCCGGCTAACCTTTCTGTCGGGAAAACTGATATTGAGTGCTGGGAAAGATTAGGCTTTTAATAACAAGGCCAATATTTGACTCTAGACTTTCTCCGCAAAAAAAAAAAAAAGAAAATATATATCGATATTGCCGGTCATTAAACAAATGGTTGAACAAAAAAAATATTGCTCTCGGACCGGTTCCCACTCTGGAGGCCCGGCAGACGGACGCAGTAAAACATTTAATCACCGCTCTTTAAAAGCTCGCAGATTTATTCACCCCGCGCTGCAGAAGGCTGCAAATGGTGCGATCTGATCTGTTTAAAATACCGCCCTTGATCCGCCCGGGGCAAGAGGGCTTTTCTGGCTCATTTTGTAACGTGACTCGCTGTTTAACTGCCCACCAGTGATGGAGAGAGAGAGAGAGAGAGAGTGGGGGGGGAGTCGGGGGAGCCAGCAGGCAGTGGAAGGTCGACCCAATGTGAGCTGCCGAGCCTGGCTGGTAAACATCCCCGGGGAGAGGTGTAAGAGGCCGCTTACCCAGCCTCGACCCGGAGCCCACCGGGCGCAGCTTTGGCAGCTGAGGCTGGGGCCGCGGAGTGAACCAGCCCCAAACTCCCACGAACTCCCACGAAAAAATCATTCTCATTTGTTATTCACATGCCCTTAAGGGCCCAGCGCCTGCCTGTCGACATCCACAGCAGCTTCTCTTTGTCTGCGCTACCTATCTGACCGCGGCGCTGGTGGGTGGATGAGCATGAGTTAATGCTTCTCTTTGAGGGACCTCGCTTCACCCTTTGATCGGAACATTTCAGAACTTTTCACATGCGCGGAACAAAAGTGCTTCCAGTATCAAACCGGCACTTTTGTTCGGCTTGACCTTTGCGAGGTGAGCCGCATCGTGTGTCACTGTGATGAATCTCGCAGCCAAATCACCGCGCGCTGTTTCTGCGATTGTCTGCTCGGGTTTGATGGATGCGACGCTGTAATCCTTGTGACAAACCGAGCGCTGCAGCGAGCCTGAGGTCAGCGCCGCGTATACTGAGGCTCTGGTCGTTTGCACGGCCGCATGATGTAAGTAGCTAAGACAAAGCCCCCATCCTCGATGATGAACACATGACGGGGTCGCCCGGAAAACAACGTCTAGACGCGACTTCAGAGCGACAGGCGGCATGAATGAGACGCTTTGTTTGGTTACACAAGAGAGAAACAGCTGCCTGGAGTTCTGCCTTCTCTTCGGTCCTCATTGTCATCACGATGATCGGACTGGAAACAAAACAGCTGAGCCGAGAACAACAAGTCCGAGGCCGGAGACCAGCGAGGTCGCGGCCGAGTGCAGAGGGAAAATCACAATTGTCATATCAGAGAGGCTTCAAGTGCTCGACGGAGGCGAGCCGGCGCCACATTTAATACAGTAAACAAGTGAAGCACATTATGAGCAGATGTATTGTAGAGATGTTCGATAAGACTTTAATCCTGACTTTCAAAACATGCAGCACAGTCTCTGCTAGAACACTCTCGTCACTGTTTGCTACACATTAGTCAGTCCTTCCAGAAAAACACTGTTTGTCACAAGTTTTTTTGTGATTGTTGCGGGTAAAAATCCTTGATTATGCGGCACGTTTAATTAAAAAATGCGATGGAATATGCGTGAACTTGCAAAAATTGCGGTTTGATATTAAAAAGAGAAAAAAAGTGATTCCCCCAACACCCTGTTCTCACCAGGCTACCACCTTAATGTAATGAATCATTTCTTATTACTTCCTATGATAAGCAGCGTACTACATCAAAGAAAGTGCTGCGAGTATTTAAGTTCTTGTTTTATTTCAGACCTTAATAAACACATGGCTCAAACTTACAAAACACTGATGAGTCAAACAAGTTATGTAGCTTTACAAAAGGAATATGCTACAACTTCTGTAAAAATGAATAAAGAAAATATAAAAATTAAAATGTGTGCTTCCTGTTTTACAGAGGTAGCGATAAAAAACAGACATCTTCTGTTAAAATAAGTGCTTCCAATGTACAAAGTGCATCTCTTACTGTACCGTACATTTACGTACTACTAATATACTTACAACTGTGAGGTTTTGAAACTAGTATGATTTTTTTTGTTGGCAGATGAGACTGACTTGCGGGCTTCATCATGGCTTCATTGTAGGGTTTGCAGCTTTTCGATGATGTTCACGTTGCGTAATTACGTCACTTCATAACGTTCCCATGGCAACGGGGGAAAATGGCAGCTCCTGTGTGAAGCAAACGCAACATTTTTCAACTTTCTGCTGAGATATATGTGACTTTTTTCCAACGGAAATGTGGGGATTATGAAATCATGCAAGCCCCGCATATTTTGCGCGGAAATCTGCAATTTAAGCGGTGAAAGTGCGGCGTATTTGAAAAAATGCAGCCCCCGCATGAATATGCAGACTTTGGCTGATTACGCATTGAAATATGCGATCGTATAATCGCGTTTTTCTGGAGAGACTGATTAGTTGCATCGCATCTTTTGGCCCGTTGGTCAAAAAACCAATCATCAAGTTGTTGAAGCCTTTTTAGCTCTTCCAAAAAGTCAAATTCTGAGGTAATGGGTTCAACTTGTATGACAAAGGGAATGTTATAGTGTTCACCTTTATCATTTCACCACTTTCTGATTGATTAGTAACCGAAAAGCTGATGAAAAGTGAAGATTTGGGGCGTATCTCAAGCTAAAACATCATGTTTATACCCATAAACAGATTCTAGTTGAACTCTGGGAGAATGATGATGGTTCCAGTTGTTGAACACAGACAGAAAAACCCAGTGTCATCAAAACAACCATCATTTAATCACTGTTAATGAGGGATGTGCTGTTACATCCACGCTGGACATTATGTTTCCATTATATCGCTTTACGTTGTCTGTGATTTAGTCTTTTTTCCACAGACCCCGAGGATTTCACTCTTCATGAATTATGCCTAATGCTGAAATATAGCGCTGTAATGCTTTTACTTTCTGTTGAAGGGCAAATTATTAAGTTACGGTAACGAGATATGAGTTGTTTTTTAGATGCAGTCATGATCTTTGCCTGAAAAAAAAAGAGTCCGAAGTTTTCTCCCATTTCTTCTCAACTTATGTGAGTTTTTTGGAGAGTTTTTTCTTACTTTTGTCCGAACAGGCTCTTTCCATTTCCAAGGACTTTCATCCCGTAAAAAGTTCATTCTTGACGTCGGCAGCAGCGTTACGGCAGAAACAGTCTCACCGTTCTGGATCATTTGATTCCATCACACCGCTGACTGAACCCTGTGCTGCGACTGCTGTTTGGGGATGAACTTTTTGAATTAGAGGAAACGTGGACGAGTGCAAATCCATCTGCTGAAGAAAGTTGTTGGACACCATCAGAAGCTCCAGAACGGCTGCTCGAAGGATCTCGTGAAGACCTCCCAACTTTCAGTTTCATTATCTTGTTAGAGAGACGGGACCGAGGCTGTCGTTGGTCTCTGAAGCCAGACATTTAAAGTGACGTAGATTTTACGCCAAAACGCAATCTAGGCTTTTTTTGTGAATGTACCCAAGTCAAATTTTCATATAAATGCAAAGTTACGACGAAAGAGGAACTTTTAAGATTTACCGTATTCTCATTTTCGGGTCAAACTAATTTTCAATGGGAGTGCTACGGGCACTTTTACGATAACATCAAAATCTCTATTTTTAAAACAGTAAGAAGTCTCGACACAACATGAAACTTTGCTCGTAGTATCACCAGGGTCTCTACACATGAGCACGAGCATTGAGAACATTGTTTGTGTACACAGAGTTTACTAAAAAGAAGGTTTTTGAAACAACTCACGTTAGCAGTAGCTTGTTCCGCTCGCCGCCGTCCTGCCAGTGGAGAAGTGTCGATCTCTGAATGTGACGTAACCTGGAGGACAGTTAAGGTGGAACGCTCCTAAAGCTTAGTTCATATAAATGCAGGATAATTTGTTGTTTTGTCGTTAGCGAAAAACAATATTGACCTTGAAGTTGAAAAAGGAGCCTCATATAAGAAACAATACTAAAATCAAAAGCCGGAAAAGTCACGTGAGATCTCGCGTGGATAGTTGTTGCTGGAAGACAGTAGTTCCACCTTAACTGTCCTCCAGGTTACGTCACATTCTGAGATCGACACTTCTCCACTGGCAGGACGGCGGCGAGCGGAACAAGCTACTGCTAACGTGAGTTGTTCAAAAAGCTTCTTTTTAGTAAACTCTGTGTACACAAACAGTGTTCTCAATGCTCGTGTTCATGTGTAGAGACCCTGGTGATACTACCAGCAAAGTTTCATGTTGTGTCGAGACTTCTTACTGTTTTAAAAATAGAGATTTTGATGCATTTGTTAAAGTGCCCGTAGCACTCCCGTTGAGGAAATGAGAAACGAAAATACAGTAAATCTTAAAAGTGCCTCTTTCGTCGTAATTATGCTTTTACACGAAGGTTTGACTCGAGTACATTCACAAAAAAAGCCTGGGTTGCATTTTGGCGACAGTTTCACTTTAAGATAACTTGGATTTTAACATCTTCTCCCTTCCTGCACAGATATAACACTGATAATCACCAACTGTATGAAAACCCCCACGTCCAAATTGTGCGAAATCAGAATTCGCGACTCAGATTTCCCTTTTCAGTCACAGTTCAGCCTCACAATGCTCTTCAGCCCCTGAGCGACTGAGAAGTGAGCGATCCTGAGAGCCATCAGGCAGATCCAGCAGCGTACAGTCACAGAGGGAGTGTGAAGATAGCTGCTGCTCCTCCTCCACTTCCTCCATCTCCCCCTTTTGTTTTTTGCACGCTTGGGTTCGTTCAGACGGGTAATGATGCTATTTGTGTTGGGGGGGGGGCGGCCTTGATAACTCTGCTGAGATAATCTGCCGCTGTAATCCTCTCTTCCTGTAAATTGGGGCCCTCGGACTGCCGAGACGATGGTTTCCTGAAGTGCTTCTTGAAGAAACACTCTCTCCCACAGATCGCCCCACTCGTTTCCCCATCTCAGCCCCAATTTCAGCCACTTTCATGTTGTCGTCTTTCTGGTTTTGTGTATTGCTTATTCTGTCAAGAAAAAATAGGATCTTTTACAGCGTTTTTTGTTGTTTTTTTTATCTCAAAAATTGGGTGTTTTTATCCTTATCGCCCAGGAATCGTCCACGAACTTAAAGACTCCACATGTGCTTGGAAAAAAATGATGATTGCTTTCAACAACCAGGTGTGAAGAGTGTGTGTTGATGCTGAACATTGTACTTTGAGATGTTTTGTGGTAGAGCTGCACTGACTCTGCGTCACAGGCGGAAGCTGCGATCCGTACTACGCACAGTATGTTGTTATTATGGGTTCTTATGCCATATGTTCTATTATTACCTTAAAGACCCTGAGGACAAAAAACACACTCCTATAGCGAATGTGCTCATTCACAAGGAAACACTGAAGCTGCACAGTCATAAATCTGATGCAGTCTAGTTTTGTTTTTAATTTACATCCTGTCAAAGTTTCTCCATGTGAGGACGATCTGCAGGAAAATCTTCTATCAGTAGAATTTAAAATAATAAGAGGAGCTTTTCTCACTTTCTCCAAACATCACTCTGAACCTGCACAACAAATGTGTGCACGTATTTGTACATGCGTATAAATATACGTGTATACGGGTATTTCTGAAGATGGCAAAGCTTGTTTCTTCATAACAGGTTCATTTATCTCGTTTCCTCAAGAAAAACAGACAGTTCCCCGAGATAACAAGATAAACTGACCCGTTATAAAGAGACGACGCGCTCTGTTATCTGAGATGATGCAATAATTAACTCGTATTGTCGAGATAATGGAAGTTAAAACCGTAATTTACACCTGCCGCTCTCGGCTCCCGCGATCCTGAGAGCCGGCTCGCTCTGGTTTTATTTCCCTCTTTCTTCTTCATGTCTGTGTTTTTTTTCTGAAGATTGTCCTTGTGTTGTAAAAATACGTAAGCACATAATCATCCAAAATGGTGGCGTAAAGAAAGCTGCTGTTTATTTCCTCTTATTATTTAGAAAGCTTGTCAGAGACAGAGAACTCGATGACGTCTTCAGCGCAGCAGACTGTACTTTAATGTTACCTGTGTATATAATGATATAATTCTTAATGTAAATGATGTATTAATGTACATTTTAATTCTAAATACACCAAATTACAGAGGAAAACATTTTAAGAACAAGTTGCAAAAGTTCTTAAATCAGTCATATGGTACATCACAGTCTACTCTTGTGAATTTTATGAACATAATAAGATAATTAACTTGCAAATTCAATTTACATTTTTCGAAATTATTGCGAGCGCAGACGTTAGATCACAACAGAATCAGATTTACTCCAGCTGTCATCATCTGTCATCTTTATTTGTATTTTACTGTTGAAAGAAATTAAAAACTTCTTCCTTTCCCTCAAAATTTCTTGATGAAAACTTTCGTTTGTTTTTTTTTGGTTCCAAAAGTCTTCAGACTCATAAAAGTTTGAGTAGAAGATTTTAAAAGATGATTGTTTATTAAGAAGATAATAAGACTTAAAGAAGCCGCTCTGTTGGAGGGTGAGTGACAGTCCAACACCTCAGGCACCAGAATTTAGTTATTACACATTTACATATAGACAAGGTGTAACAGTGAGAGGTAAACACAAACTGCAGGCGCCTTAATGTGCAGCGTCTTAATGGAGCTTCAGTCACAGGTGACACAGTCTGTGATCTGAAGGTCACGAGTTCAATCCCAGGAGCAGCAGGATAAAATCTTTATTGACTGATTTCCAGTTTCAGCACCTCTTTATACTTTTGTTTCCAGGTTTGTGCTGTTTAAAGGGATATTCCGGTGTAAGTTTAATCCATGGTCTAAATCACCGTGAAACTGTGTTAGACTCACTCTCGAGAGATCAAGTTAGCAGACCGCTAATTTACGGAGTTTTATCAACCTCAGAAACGACCGCACGACAACAATACACTGCAGTAAATGGATCCAAATATAAACCGCCACCAAAAAGCCACAAATAATGCTCAGAACAGCACCAAACTTCAGCAACAGTACAAATAGGGTCTCAGCACATAGTCCGGGGCATCTAACCTCCGCTAGCTTAGCTGGATTTCTACTGAAAAGCTGACTAAATTTAACACTCTTCTGCAGCAGCTTCCTGTTGACGGGAAGTCCCGACGAGTCGATTACCGAGTGCAGTAGAGTTCCGCGGCTCATGGATGAAAATGTATGATTATGACTCCATGGAAAAGCAATCAAAGTTCATATGTGTCTTACCTGCCAGTTTATAACAGTTATTATCGAGAGCGGACAGGGAAAAGAACGGAATTGAGCATTTCTAACCGCACTCGGTAATCGTCGCGTCGGGACTTCCCCGACCTGGAAGCTGATGGAGGAGAGTTGAAGTCTGTTTTTAGCTTCACAATAGAAATGCAGCTAAGCTAGCGGAGGTTAGATGCCCCAGACTATGTGCTGAGACCCTATTTGTACTGTTGCTGAAGTTTGGTGCTGTTCTGAGCATTATTTGTGGCTTTTTGGTGGCGGTTTATATTTGGATCCATTTACTGCAGTGTATTGTTGTCGTGCGGTCGTTTCTGAGGTTGATAAAACTCCGTAAATTAGCGGTCTGCTAACTTGATCTCTCGAGAGGGAGTCTAACACAGTTTCACTGTGATTTAGACCATGGATTAAACTTACACCGGAATATCCCTTTAATATCAGTGTATTCTTTTTCTGTCTTTTGCTTTATTGTATTTGTTGTTTTTATTTTGTCTTAGATGTGTTTCTTGTTCCTCCTTTCAACAGCTAATCCTCCCCTAATATATGGGACCATTAAAGGGTAACTCCACAGATTTTACACATTGAAGTGTGTTTAGAGGTCTTGTGGAGTACTACTACTGCATATGTGAAAAAAAGTGATATAAAGCCTGTTCTTGTTCCAGAGGAAGCTGACAAATCATCCCCAGTGAAGCCACATGGTGGTTAAATTGCATTGTGGGTAATGTAGGCAGCAGGTTTTAAAAAAGGAAGACGAAGGCGTGGAATGAAAACGGCAATGTCGCTAATTTTGCTCATTTGATTTTAATCTTACTGACAACAGTGTTATAGAAGTGCGATGTTCTATCAGTGGACTGCTTTTTATAACCTGGTGCCTACATTACCCACAATGCAGCCTGGCCACTGAGTGACATCACAGTTTCTCAGATTACATGCAACTTCATCTGGAGCCACATATGCAGTTGTTTCCCCTCAAATCAGTGTTGAATCTTGAATTTTTTCTCTGGGCAGAAAAATAAATCCAGCTCTAGTCGAAGCAGACGGCTGATAATAATCCTAAAAACACCTCACACAACAACACTGTCGGAGTCCACACACACTCGGCTCAGAACATCAGAGTTTCACAGACGCACTGTTTGTTACGGGCCTGATGTGTGTGATGCTTCTTCGGGGAGCAGAGATGTTAAACAGCGGGAGTCTTTGCTGCACTTTTTCCCTGCTTCACACTCTCATGAGCTGCACTGGATGTCGTTTTGTGCTCTTCTTGTTCAGTCTGTGGCGGTTTTGGCTGCTGTTCAGGGCGAACACGTGCTTCTGTTAATGCAGCGCAAATTAAACAGTGAATGTTGTCGGATCAGGGACCATCGCAAACGGGCTGCGAGGGGTTTGATGCAGATTCTGGGCTCAGATACGCAGCAGCACGTTGCTGTTTTTGGTTGTCGACGTCTCTCGATTGTTCATGTTCAGCTAATTTATCATTTCAAGGGTGTGAATTATGAATCTGTGTGCATGGTTGGGATTCACACTGACCCCGGTCCTTGTTCCCTAACCTTCTGGTTCATGGTACAAACCACACACACACACACACACACACACCTCATGTTCTGTATTCTGCCTCTCACTCTGGCGTCCTTCCCCGGCACCTTACCGGCCATCGATCCACCCAGGGTCGACTCCCTAATGGTGCGACGACCTTCCTATTCTCGTCATAACAGAGGAGTAACTCCCGGCTCTCTTTTGTAGACTAAAAACTCATCTCTTCTAGAAGCACCTCGCATCAACCTCTCCTCCAAACACTGAATCATATCCCCTCTCCACATCTCTCCACTTTGCTTATTCTGATATATTCTCATCAGACCGCCCTCCCACTCACCTTTTCTCCACTTGGCCTCTATTTCCTGTTTGCCCCAACCTTTCATCATTCTGTCACCGAGGCGCTCGCGGGGGCGCTGTGGCGGTAACCCCTGACCTTCTTAGTATTTGCTTCAGGTACTGAGTGTGATCTGCTGGAGGACGTGAAGCCTTTTCCACTGTGGGGCTCGCTGGCATTCGTCAGCCATAGACCTCTACTGTAAATGAAAGTGGATGATTGAAATTTTAAAAAAAACTGCAGTGTACCGTATTATGTGAGACCTCGCAGAACAGTAACTGGTGTATAAAACAGGAGCACTTAGGAATGAAGGATGTGCAGTAAAGACTTTATTCCTTTTAACTGAATTAAGAGGTGAATAGAGTCTGAACAGTACATCTGTCTTTCTAATGCGCTCCTGCTTTTTATGTCAACTTAAAACACTTTGTCACTGTCCAGTGACTATATATACGTCCTTCTACTTCAGAGCGTACAAATGTTAAGAACTACTGTTTGTCCTGGGAAATTGAAAAACAACATTTTGCACATGAAAATCCAAAATTTAGCATCATCAGAAACCTATTTTAGCAACAAGCAAGGACCCCAGCTCAAGATACATACAAGACGTTCAGCAAAATGCAGCTTTTAAAGCAATATTATGTAGAAATACTGTCGTAAATACAAATCCCAGGTGTGTAACAGTTTGTCAGGTGTCATGACGTCACAATGGAACGTGTTGAAAGCTTAACATTCAGCAGAAACAAGTGATACGGGGGACGGATCAGCGATTGTGAGGTTGTTATTCTAAGTGACGTAATGTTGCTTTAAAGCTGGAGTTTGGACGTTTTTTAGAAACCAGAGCCTCCAAAAAAACACGTAACTCATTGATGTGCACTGCTGTACTACACAGACACGAGTTTGCTAACCGCTCTTAACTTTTTCTAGTCAAACTAGCATCTCTCAAATGTCACAGAGCCGTCGCAAACCTCGATCTAAAAAACTGCCCAGCATGGCTGTTAGTCCCGACTGCTGTGTGCAGCGGCTGTCCAGTTGCTCATCTTGACGTTGGCGGATGAAGTGATGGACTGACTGCTGTGATCAGCTGTTTTCCTGGTTTTAAAACAGTTTGTCAGGTGTCATGATGTCACAATGGAACGTGTTGAAAGCTTAACATTCAGCAGAAACAAGTGATACGGGGGACAGATCAGCAAATGATTGTGAATGTTTTTTTACGAGACGTAATGTTGCTTTAAAGCTGGAGTTTGTCCATTTTTTTTAGAAACCAGCAAGGGAAAGCTAAATTCTGAAAGTATCCAACCGAAAAAAAAAAAAAAAAATTCCACCTCCTCCCTCCAGAGCCACTCAAAAAAAACACAAAACTCATTGATGTGCACTGCCAGACTACACCGAGTTTGCTAAATTCCACAAACTCTCTTAACTTTTTCTAGTCAAACAAACAACTCTTAAATGCCACAAAGCATCACAAACATACCTCAATTTTAAAAACTGCCTAGTGCGGCTGTTAGTCCCGACTGCTGTGTGCTTTGTGCTAATCGGGTTAGCTGCCGGATGGGTCTGTTGCTGCCGTGGCTCGTTGTGAGTTTTTGGCACTGGTGCTTTGTACTTTGTGCTACTGAAGCCCCGTTTAGATAGAAAGGTAACACATTTGCAGCAAGGTAAAGGCTGCAATGTGCCGCCTTGTCTATCAAAACAGAGGTGTGATATTCCTTCTTTTCCAAAAAGCCGCCACTCGGCCTCCACTGGGGTAGGTGTTGATATGTGACGTGAAGTGAAGCACGAAGTTGGGCGTGAACAGTGAAGCAGGTTGAATTTGTCTTCAAAATAAGAGCTTTACATTGCACCCCATTGGAGTTTAGATCTGGGTTCTTAGCGGGGGGGCTTTTAATTTGAAAAAAGCGAGTAGCTTGCGGCTACAACAACAAGCGGACAGCGAAGACAGCTACAGAGACCGAGGAGACGCTAGCATCTCCTGGATCTCAGAATAAAGTGATGGACTGACTGCTGTGATCAGCTGTTTCCTGGTTTTAAAACGCCCCGGTTTTGGGTCGCACAACAGTGCAGGTCATAGACACCTCCGCCCATCTCACGCAGAGGCGGCACATCGACAGATTGGATTTACAGCAATGGAGGTGGAAAAAAGTGTACCCTCCGAGGGGGCATATTGGCGGATCAAAACAGACCCCCAATATACCGCCAATTGTCCAAAAAGGACGGTTAAATTGGTGGCTTTCTGCCCAGTATAAGAACTAATTGAGTTAGCAGCTGGATGACCGTCCAAGAAAACGTTTGACATTATCATAATGAACATAAACAACAAACATGGCTATCGTCAAGCTAGCACTCCTAGATTTTAGTTCAACTTTCTTGTCCATTCTTGAGGCGACTAACTTATTTGCCTGTCCAGTGTCTTCGTACAAGCTATCTGAGACAAATGCGTGGGCTTACTAAACGCCTAGGACGTCCACAGATCATTTTTTTCTTTTATTATGTTCTTTCGATTAATATATTGTACGTTTTCTAGCTTCAGCAGGGCAAAAGCAAAGACCCCAGAGTGCTTTAAAAACACCCCAACACACTTGGCGGCCGCGGTCTATCGCGTGTCTTTGTAATCTCGGCACAATGAGCCGTACAAACGAAGATAATGGTCCACACTTCCCGTCTGTCCTCCGAGGCATTCACAGCGCTGAACTCAGTTGTGTGACTGAGGGAGAGAACTTGAGAAAGAACTTTAAACTCCTTATATTCACAACTCTGCACACCTGGCAGGTAGCTGTGTGAAGTGGCTGTTGTTGTTGGATTGTCGGTACGGAACAGAAACGGAAACCTTGGGATCTTTCAGCTATTCAGACACTTCAATACGTCTTTTGTATGGTAGAATCTGCTGAGGCTTTAAGGCTGCAGTATCTTATCTATCTATAATTCTTTATTTTTTTTTCCCCAGCTGTGCCTCAAAGTCACACCTATTTCAGAATGTTTGGACCATTATTCTCCGACCGCGGCTCCTGCTGAGCTGCTTTATCTAAAAATGTGAGGCCAGCTCAAAAGAGTCTTGTGGCGCAGAGTGCTTCAGATGTCGACCCGTTCAAAAGCACATGAGTGGCTATCATTGTCTTCACTCTATGTTGTTGAATTTATGGATTCAGGTGACCTGTCTAGACGTCGGGGAGGGCGGGAGGGCGGCAGGGACATGACCAGCTGAAGGGAAGCGGAGCCGGTCAACACACTTCCACCCTCAAGGTGAAATTTGAGGATGTGAGGATGCTCCGCGGCGCTGAAACCCATTCAGCTGGGTAAAGCTGGCGCCTGTGCTGCGATGATCAGGAGGCCAGCAGCACCAGAAGCCCCCTCAGGGCAGAGAGTCACACTCTCACACAATTAAACACTCGTATTATCCGTGTTTTATTAGATCGCTCGTGGGCAAACCGCTACAGTACGTTGAATCCATGTGCTGGGAAACAACACATCCACAGTTAGGACCATTTGTGTCCTGATATGAGTCATTGATAAACCGATTCTCCCCAGAAACATACACCTTGTTGGTAGCAGTTGTGCACAACACACACATATTTGAATATAATTATTATAGTGTATTTCATATACATAATTGAGCCGTCTTTCCGCCTGTTGCGCTGGCGAACTCAAGCATGTCATGTTTAAAAGCCATCTATAATCGGCTTTTGTATTGTGTTTTTTAGTTTTTATAATTTCATGTTTTTACCGTTATTCAAGTTTTTAATATTTTTTGTGTATGTGTGTAATGCAGGATGTGGTGCTGCATTATTCTGTAAATCTATAGAACATTTTTATAGGTGTTGTTTTAGAAGTTTTAATTGATTGGTCGGTTTTTATGTTTTATTCACCATTATGACAACCAAGATGAAATTTCGTCTTTATTTTTTACCAAAGAAAGTGCCTCGTTATGTTTAGGAAAACATCGTGCTTTGAGTTAAAATCACTTACTTCCATTACAGCTGTACTTACGTTACGTACTTGACGTAACTTCACTACATTGGTAAGTCAATAATAATTCAGTGGACATGAACAGTGGTCTCCTCTCTTTCTACTACTTCTCCTCACTTCCTCTTCTTCAGCTGTAATAATCACAACAGCCGAGAGAGACCGCTGACTAAGAACAAACATTAAATAGAGGCTTTCATTTTGAACATTTACGGTTGTTTTTCTGCAGATGACAGGCTCATAAATCCATCCGTGAGTTCTTCATGTGCCATAAAGACCACACAAAAAGAACCACCGACCACGTGCGTCGCTCGGCTCCTGGCCGAGCATCACGAGGCTCCCTGAAGATGTGTTCACTGACACGGGAGGTAACCACACGCTGTTGTTTTGACCGCGGAGCGTGCGGCTCATTGGCCTTGTGGTCAGAGAGACGGTGTGTCCTTCAGCCGGAGGACTGCAGTTCAAACTGCAGTGTCAGCGAGTGTGCACTCTGCTGCGAGTGTCCTCGTGTCAGGCAGCTAAACTCGACCAGCCTGACGCACATCTGGATCTGCTGCTCGGGAAACAAAAGCACAACATGGATGGACTGAATTAAATATACTAAACCATTTGGATCATTTACAGACAAATAGTTTAGTGTTGGCTCTTGATTTTATTGTGGAGTCCGTGTTTGTGCATGACGTAACTGCTGCGTCTTGGAGTATGCTGGATGCATGACGTCACATTTATAAATCCAGCAAAATGCGACTGACGTTGACGTGTGACCTGTTACACGGTGCTGGAGGTTAGAGGCTAACCGATCCGGTCGGCGGTGAGACGCAGACGGCACGACTTCATCCTGAAACTTCATCACATGGTTTGATAAACATCCTGAACGGCGTGTTACGAGTCACTCTTGTTTACAACGTGGCTGCTAACAGCTTTTGGGCTCCTCTTCATGAATTCACAAACACAATTATGTCATCCTCATTAATTTCTCGTGATCACAACTTGTTTCTCTTGATCTTGAGCATTCGTTGAGCAGTAAGAGGCAGTAAGAATGATCCAGAACAGTAAAGTTGCGGGCCGTAAAATCCAAACACTGAGCTCAAAGATGATAAGAAAAAGGCTCCGTCACTTGAACTTCCCCCTTTCACATCATAAAAAATATTAATAAAGCACATTTTAGTGGTGTTTCTCTTCATTATCTTTATTATGTTGTTGTCTTTGGATGTTAAACCATCATGTCGGGATCTTGATGACTTACTGATGTCAGTATCTAAAGATAACCGAAGGCGGTGGTCATGATATTTTACGTCCTCCGTTCTCAACTATCATTTTTCAGCTGTTCATCTCTCCAACGTCTTTGATAAGCGCCGTGAATTAAGAACACAAGCCTGTTCTCCTGCAGCGATGAGACATTTTAAAGTTATCACCCAAAGAGCAATATGTGATGCCTCGAAATGCCGTCATAATTCAGTTGTTATCATGAAAAATAAATATGCACACCACTTTCTGTCTTGGAGATAATAGAATAATTATGATTGTGTAACAGCTTGATGTCGAGATGACGAGATAATGGACATAAAACATTACAAGTCAGTGTTGGAGGAAGTATTCGGATCATTTACCTAAAACACTGTTACATGAACGAGTCCCGTGCTGAAAACATTACTTTTTTTACACTGCACAAAAATGTATCCTGTGGCTGTTTTACTATCATATCTTACAGGATTATTATGCATTAATGTTAAAGTAGGATTTTACTGTTTCGAAAAGCTGAGAAGTGTCGTTAAAATTGCTCAGAGCCCAAAGTGACTCCTGTACAATGTTGGTTTTGTCCTGCCTACCATCCAAACCTCAACGTTATTACAAATACAATAAAATTGCTTAAAAAAAACATAATTTGCGAAACTGGAACCATTAAATGTTTTTTGTATATTGTGTTTCATTGTTGGCTGGTTTAATTTAAAACATCATTTATGAGCCTTCTGCTGTTGAATTCATTTTCCAAAGAAATAGGAGGGAAACTGTTTGTAAGATCAGTTAGCTGTGCAGCTAGCAGGCTAATTAACCGACTGGTGTCTGCCTGGTTCTGGAGCTTGGAGCATCAGTTGGTGAATGCTGGTGCTGGACTTGGTATTGAAACCGGGCCCAGCAGCCTCCTGGTGCATCTGGGCCAAACAGGAACCGGACACAGCCTCCGAGACTGTGGAATCGGACTGATGGAGACCAGTTTGACGCAAAACAAAGAAACTTGACTTCTGAAATAGTTTATTTTTCTGTTGAATTTCTTGACTTTTTTATGAGTTTATTTAGTTTATTTATAAGACTAAAGCTCGTAAAACTACAGTACAGGGCCGGACCTGAGCCGGTACTGGACCAAAGCCTCCAAACCAAAGTGCTGTTAATCAGAGTGGCTATCAGGTTAGCATGCTAACTTCATAAGGTATCTCTGTAACACAACACAAATCCCATTCTGTCGATAAATGTAGCTCAAACTGAATTCTTACATATGGCACCTTTACATATTAAACTTGAGTAAATGTACTCGGCTACATTCCACCATCAGCGGCCACAGATGTCCTGGTGATAAATAAGTTCTCACACTATCACTGAGATTATCATAACTCACTATCAGCACTGTTGAAAACAGAAGGAGCTCGACAACCATCTCTTCCAGCCATATGCTGCTGTGTGATGGCTTAACACAAACCATCGGTATGCAACAGTGGATACAAACAGTAGAACCGGCATGTGTTGACGTCTGTGAGAGCCGCTGAGGTTGCATCCAGTCCACTTTTTTCTGTTTTTGGGGGGGGGGGTGACGGCAGAACAGTCCTGACTGAGGCTCGGTGTTCTGGCAGTGATGGAGGGAAGCGAGAGAGAGAAAGAGAAAGAGAAAGAGAGAGAGAGAGGTATTACAGCTCCCCTCGTCTTCCTTCCTCTACATTTTGTTCCTGAAGCTGACCTTTTGGACTTCCATTCTGATGATAAACAAACAAACCAAATCTCTGCTAAGCTTTGTGTAGTTGAGGAAACCTGCTGGGATTACGAAATCCCAGTATTGGATTAAGATCACACAGACAAGCAGATACACACAGCGCAGCGCTAATACAGCCAAATGGCTCGACATATTCCAGCCTCTCCTTATGGCTGCTCGTTTTTGTGAAGTCACCGCTTATTCATACTCGAAGCTCATTGGGCTGATAAATACGTTAAAATAGACATTTAGATCAGGAGCCTTGGGGTGTATTTTACTTTTCGCTCTGTGGAAACGCAGCCTTGACATTAGGGCCGCCTAATCTGTACGTGATGTGATTACTGCAGGATATGATCTATATACAGCGCAGTCTGTAATGGCCTGTTTGGATTGTTCCAGCTCTGAACTCCGGCACATTAGACTTGATTTGGAAATGAAACACTGACTGTGAGGTGTAAGACTTTAAGCCTTAATTAGTTTACATCCACATCAAGTGAACAGGATTGTGGCTCACTTTATATTCGACCCAGTTTCAGCACAACACAGCCGTTTCTTTTGTTTTGTTTGGTTTTTTTAGGGCCGCATATTTGAATGTTTAGCCCTTTTTAGATAGAAAAGGCGGCACATTTGCTCCAAGGTAAGGGCGGCAATGTGCGGGCCTGTCTTTCTAAAACGGAGGCGTAATATTCCTCCTTTTCCAATAGCCGCCACCCGGGTAGGCGTAAACATGTGACGTGACGTGAAGAACGAAGTTGGGCTGTGAAAGTGACAACGAATTTGTCTTCAAAATAAGAGCTTTACATGCACCCCATTGGAGTTTAGAACTGGGTTCTTAGCGGGGGCTTTTAATTTGAAAGTAGCGACCGTTCCTAGCTTGCCGACACAACAACAAGCTAACACAACCAAACAGCTACAGAGACCAGGAGACGCTAGCATCTCCTGGATCTCAGCAGCTGTTCAGTTGCTCATCTTGACGTCCGCGGAAGAAGTGATGGACTGACTGCTGTGATCAGCTGTTTCCTGGCTTTAAAACTCCCGGCTGTGGGTCGCACAACAGTGCAGGTCATCGACACCTCCGCACATCTCACGCAGAGGCCGGCACATTGACGCTTGTTTTTAAATAGCAGGCGAGGTGGACATAAGTGTTCCCTTCAAGGCGGCAAATCGGCGGACCAAAACAGACCCCCAATTTGCCGCCCTCTGTCTAAAACCGCGGACCGAGCCGCCAAAAGGACGGGCAGATTGGCGGCTTGCTGCCCAGGATAAAAACAGCTTTTGACTGTCGGCTGCCTGCATAACTCCAAATGATCTTGTGAACAAACAGACTGGGATCCCAAAGGAAATTACAGTGTGTGATGATTCAGCAGCGCACCGTTTGCATCCAGTAGCATCGTTTCGGTTACCAAAAACAGAAAGCAGCGTGCGTTTTATTTTTAAATTTGGTTGGGAAGTAATCTAGTTGTTATATTTGTAGGAAATCTCTTAACAATCGATAAATCAAACGCTCAAACTCAGAGTCTTCCACAAGGCTAGGCTAAAGCTATTAGCATGCTAGTCTTTTGCTTGTGTTTATACGACTGTGGCATTTCGCAGAGATGTTTATGATGTATTTATACGCTAAAATCGATCTGAGATAACTTGTGGGAAATCAGAACTGGCGGCGAACCACTGTTGGGTCGGTGTCTTGTCTGACAGTTTTATACGTATTCTGTAACAACACACTGCAGTCTATCGATGTTTACAATGAGTAGATCCATCACATCTATATACTCCATGTTTTTTTTATTGCTGCATCATTCCACCAAATATTCTCTGTCTGTGCATAATTTAAACAGTTTCCCCAATTTCACCAGCACATTTGTTATCTTTGGAAAACTTCGAGATCGTGAAAGAAGTTCTGTGGGATTCGAACAAGTTTAATGCTCTTCCTCACCGGTGCCGTAGTGTAGTTGACATGAATATGTGGAAAAAACCTCATCGTGTCATCAAATGTCATCATTTAACGTGTTGCTTGATTAAACTTCCTCCAGACAAAAGTGAAGAATCGCCAGAGAAGACGCCAACTGTCTGCTGACGTCTACGGATTGCAGAATTCAGACAAACCAAATATTACGCCCTGAAACCAAAAAATGATATAGTATAGATACATATAGATTAGTGGAGAATATGCCGAAAATAAAAGCATTTAATTACTACAGTTCAGCCGGTGTCGATGCAAACACCCTCAAATTAAAGTTGAATGTCATTTTTTAAATCATCCGTGCTGCTTTTCAGAGCAAACTACCAAAATATTGTGCGGTTCAATTGTTTGTAGTCGACAATTTAGTCCGTAACATGTGCATTTTAACACTTCTGTATATAAATAGGTTAAAACTCCCTATGCTGTACTGTAACAGAATACACTACAGTATAGTATTCAGCTCAAGTTAAAGATAGAAACAATAGACATTATCATACCATATACTGTACGTATGCATTCAGCACCCTTCAGTCACATACACATATTCTAAAGATCTCAAGTGGAAAATGACAAATTGCACATAATTTCAGTCCATTTGCGCTCAACCATCAATCCAAACGTATAACACCCTCCCAGTGGAATAGCATAATACATTTACATATATTAATTATTATTGACAGGCAGGGATAAGCCCGGCGTCTCGTAAACACAGGTATATATTGTCTGTGGTTTATAGACTGTCGCTGGCGTCCCGTGAGAGGACGACATAAGCCTCTGTTGGAACATTGTCATCATTATGCTGGATTCATCGCCGACACCGCTCCGCTCCTGTTCTTTAGATTTCACTGCTCCTGCTTCCTCAAGAGACCCAAGGGACCAAACACAAAAATATATAGCTTGTGTGTGTTTTCTCATAATTGGCTCTAAGGTGACGCATGTCGACGAGTCGTTCCGGCGGACTCCGAAAAACAAGCTGTTTGAATTCAGCCATTGTTCTCATGTGTTCCTCCCACAACACTGGCATTTGTTGATGTTCTGCAGCGTGACTGACAGCCGTCCTGACTACAGGCTGAAGGGTTGTTTCTCAAGACTCCTCTCACGGTCACAAGAGCGTCTTGTCTTTGTTAGCATCTCTGGTATTTAGGTTACAGGCCCTGTGCTTTTGGGTGTTGCTGCGAGCATTTAAGTGGTAGGTTTAGCATAGTAATAATAACCTGGTGCAGCAGTTAGCAATGATCATTATGAACCGTGTAAGACAAAATGCACGACGTCCATTCTTTGAGCATTTCAACCCTGAAACAAAACAGAAGCAAGCGTGCCAGAAACATCCTGTAATAATAACACAATAACGTTGTTTTCGCTTCAAAAATACTGAAATTACCTTTAAATATGGGCCGAGCTCCCAGTCTGGAGCGCTAGATGCACAGCTAACTAAGCTAACTAGCTAACAGCGGCTCCAGTTCAAAGGAATTTAGCAGTTTCTCTGTTTCCCTGTTTGTTTTATAGCACGTTTAAGATACGAGGTAAAATAATAAGTTTAATTGACATCTGCTTTTGAAGGAGTCTGTAATATCCCAGAGTGTGTTTTGTGCCTTTGCACAAGTTTTACAGGTTCCTACGCAAACAAGTGAGCATGCAGCAGTTTGAAAGATGACAGACCACATCATCGCTGCCCTTTTCTAACCAATTATCGTGCTCAAATTCTTCCACACCTCTGTTGTTTTTCGCTGGATGTGTGCTTTTGTGAGATAAGACAGCAAAAGGCAACGAGTTCACTCTGCTTTGTGTGCTGAAAGTCACAATATAACAGCTGACGAGTCAGGCTGAGAGTCAATCATGAACTTTCATCACAAGATTACTGCTGGATCCACAGACTGGGAGATCACTAAAAGTTTGGTTTCACATTTCTGGAAGAGAGTAGAGAGTAGAAGATTGATGCCAGTTTGGAAAAAGACACATAACCATCATTAAACCACAACTCGCATTCTTTCTTTTTTGGTTTTGTTCAAAATAAACCAACAATTTATAACACAGGAGCTTTCGAGGGGCTGGTGGGTAGATTCCTCTTGGGTTTCCCTGCTGGCTTCATATTCACCATAAAGTCATGAGAGTGGTGTAAATCTTCTCATGTATCTCTCAGCATTTTTCCAAAATGCTGAACTATTCCTTTAATAATACCACAAACCACCAACCGACAGCAATCACTTTTAGCTCTACACATGTGGAAGTCTACAAGCGTCGGACCCGCGGGCTCTAAAGGTGTTCGCATGCTCTGTTAATTTGAAGAAAATAGTGGAAAAATTACGACGGTTCAAAAAGAGAACAGCTTGTTGATGTATTAATCCTCTTTACTGCCAAAACCAGCGCTGCCATAGTATTTTGGAGAACGAAGGGTAGCCAAAGAGTTCCACGCGAATCATGGCCCTCTGAGTGTCCTCTTCCTCCCCTCGAAAGCCTCACCACAACAGGCAGCCTCGCGCTGCCAAAAAATGACTGGAGCGAATCTGCTCGCGTTGAGTCAGAGCCCACCGAAAAAAAAAAAAAAGAAAAAGCTACACAACTATTTTCCTGCGGCTTGAGGCCAAAGAGGAATGTAATGAACGAGCGCGACCTGAAAGGAGGCCATCTTATTTATCTGACTACCAAAGTGGCTAACAGTATCATAACCAGTGCAGACAATCGCTGCAGGAGCCACTTGAACTGTTCGTCCTTTCTTTGTAAGTCGGGAGCATTTTGACAAGAAAGACTGACTGAAATGGAAATGCACTAGATGAAAGCTGGAGATGAATCAGTCAAGTGAGTTTCCGCGGCCATCTATTAGATTATCATCAAACACCGATGCGGAGTCACACTAAATGTCTCAGCGCTGCCAATCTCTGCACAGGTGTCTTATTAGTGCTTCTGGGAACGTAGCTGCTGATGAACTGTTGTTGGAACACGAAGAGATTGTATTCAGCTTGTTATTCTCCGTGTGTCATGCAAAGAACGTACGCTTGACATTTTCAGTGCGTTCAGGACGTTGTAGCTTCCTGTAGGAACATGATTTATTTGAAAGACACTTAATGTGTGAGTGCATTTAATATATATATTTATTTCTAGAAAGTCTTTTATCAAGCGAATATGTCAAATGTGAGGTTTTACTACTTCCCTTGGTTTTTTACTACTGTGGATCCAAATACCTTTGGGTTTGACCAAATAAAGATAGTTTTACTGATGAAATAATGACAATAACTGTTCTAAAGTAATAATTTCCAGACCTCATGAGCGACCTTCAGACTGTAAAATGAGTGGGAACAAG
>NC_044203.1:34071976-34193481 GCF_900880675.1 Sparus aurata | reverse complement strand
TGCTCCCGTCTGTTAACTCGGCAAATTTTTATGATGGAATTTTATTGTAGACCGAGTGACAGGTCAGGGCTCATATCACACACATACACACACAAATGCATGAACCAATAACAAAGACAAGGGCGCACACACACACACACACACACACTCTTACATTCTTGGTGTCCCCCGGCCTTTGATTTGTTCTATCTTCGACTCCCATGTGCGACTGTTTTCTTCACAGGAGCTTCAGGGAGAAAGAGAGAGAACCACTCTTTATCTCTGACGCTTGCACAGAACTGGCTTATCATGTATGCATTAGAAAAAAGCCTTAGGTGTGATAGGGGCAATAAAAAAAGGGCCACAGAGAAAGAGTGGAAGTCTATGAGGAGTTTTATTAAGCCGTCAGAAAATGAAGAGACGAGATTCGTGCACTCCTGTTGACCTTGGTCTGACAGCGAGGAGCGATAACACCTGAAAGAGACGTTTTGAAAATTTTGCTCGGCTTTATACAACACATTCAGAGAAAAAAGGCAGCAGAGGTCTGTGTGTGGGGAGGACGGTCACGCGTATGTCTTTCCAGATTTCTATCGATCTTCAATGGACGAGAAGCACAACAACACGAAACCAAAGTCACATTGAAAGAATCACATCGGCTGGAGGTGGAAGAGGCGACGCACGTTCAGGCGCCACTGAATATAAAAAGAAGAAAAAGAAGATTTATCCATTCACACGGCTTGATAAAGTAACATTGTAAGACCTTTTTAAAGTAATTCATGACATTTTTGGTAAAAAGCTACAGAAGTGTATCGCTGCCTTAATTCAGCTTCTTTATAATGAGAAGAAGATGTTCTGATCCTTTTCACCTTCTGTTGAAAAACTCTTCTTATTACTACACTAGTTACTGAGTTTAAACAAGAAATCAGTGTTTATTTCATACAGGCACATTCAAAATGAAACTCCACGCCAAAATGCAACCTAGGCTTTCTTTTGTGAATTTACCCGAGTCAAACCTTCGTGTAAAAGCATAATTACAACAAAAGAGGCACTTTACCGTATTTTCGTTTTCGGGTCAAACTCATTTTCAGTGGGAGTGCTACGAGCAGCCAGAAGTGTCGATCTCAGAATGTGACGTAACCTGGAGGACAGTTAAGGTGGAACACTCCTAAAGCTTAGTTCCATTTAATGCAGGATATTTTGTTGTTTTGTCGTTAGTGAAAAACAATATTGACCTTGAAGTTGAAAAAGGAGCCTCATTTAAGAAACAATACTAAAATCAAATGCCGGAAAAGTCACGTGAGATCTCGCGTGGATAGTTGTTGCTGGAAGACAGTAGTTTCCACCTTAACTGTCCTCCAGGTTACGTCACATTCTGAGATCGACCTTCTCCACTGGCAGGACGGCGGCGAGCGGATTTTTAAAAAATCTTCCTTTCCCAACCCAAAAACAACAAGTCCCCCCAACAAAAACAGAAAAAGGTGCAACAAAGAAAAGGCTACTCACCCCTACTAACGTGGACTGAAAAAGTAATTTAACAATATTTACAATATGTACAAAAGAGATCAGAATCTCTGCCGCAACCACAATGAACATCAGTTTCACAAAGTCACATAATCAAACCAGCAATCTGAGTGAGAGGGAGAGAGACGGCAGGTCTGCTGCACGCTCCACTTTTAAATGTCCCAGTCCTACGATTCACCAGTCAGCAGCTTCCACCTGCACTGGTACCTTTTTGGACAGAACAGAAACAGGGAACACAGCGCCTCCTCTTGACATGGAGGGTAGAAAACAACACAGACAAATGCAAACAAGAATAAATACAAATCATGACCCCCAGGGTCATAACACAAGCTACTGCTATGTGAGTTGTTCAAAAACCTTCTTTTTAGTAAACTCTGTGTACACGAACAATGTTCTCAATGCTCGTGTTCATGTGTAGAGACCCTGGTGATACTACCAGCAAGGTTTCATGTTGTGTCGAGCCTTCTTAGTGTTTTAAAAAATAGAGATTTTGATGCTGACGTAAAAGTGTCCGTAGCACTCCCATTGAAAATGAGTTTGACTCATAAACGAAAATACGGTAAATCTAAAAAGTGCCTCTTTCATCGTAATTACCGTAATTTCTGGACTATAAGCCGCTACTTTTTTCCCACGCTTTGAACCCTGCGGCCTATTATATGATGTGGCTGTTCTATAGATTTTTACGGGCTAACGACCTCCAGGGGGCGCTCTAGCAGGAAGAGCAAGAGCGAGTCAGACAGGCGGAAGAGATAATGCGCCAAGCAAGACGCTAGTTTGTGTTTTGAACAGTCATTATGCGCATCATGCACACACCCTCATCATGGAAAACACACAAAGAAATGCATATGATGCAGCTTTTAAGTTAAAGGTAATCGATCTGGCTGTCGAAGAAGGAAAATATGGATGTTATAATGGATGTTAATCGGAGGGTTTTAATTCACTTTTGTTGCTCCAGTCAACATCAGATTTTTCCTCGGTGAACTCCCTGGGTCTTTTAGAGGTCATACAGCCGCTGAATAATTATCATATATGAAAAATATGAATTCAGAATATTAAAAAGCGGTTGCCCTGGGGTTTAAGACGCTCGCCGAGGAATCACAATGGTCCTGGTTTGAGTTTGGGTCGGGTACCGGTGCTGCATGTAATCTGTCTCCTCTCCACTGTCACTATCTTAAAGGCAGAAGTACTTTTGAAAAGGGATTTTAAATATATATTCGTTTTGTGTTATAAATCCCTCCAGTCGTTTTGTCCCGTTCATGACTGTTTGAATTTTGAGCTGACTCGCAGAGCTGCTCTCTATTCTGTGATTTATTTCCACTGAAAGATATTTTTCACCTGCTTTTGTCGGCTGTCGAGAAAGAATCAATAGTTTGTTTTGTTACTTTTGTAATATATATCACTGAATGTCTGTCTCTGTCTTGAATAAAGGTCAGCACACTGTGTAAACAGTGGAAACAAGTGAAGGACTTTCTTGTTTTGCCCCTGACAAAGTCTGATATGTTGCATTTTTAAAGATCATTGAATCTATGACTTAGATTTTTTCACCTTTATTCTACCAGAGGAGTAAAAAAAGGATTTCTTCTTTAACAAAGACCGAATCAAGACAGTCAGCAGCATCACAATAATAGTAGTGGTTGTTATGAAGTAATTTAAAGTGAAACTCTCGCCAAAATGCAAATCTTCATGTAAAGGCATGATTACGACGAAAGAGGCACTTTTAAGATTTACCGTATTTTTGTTGGCAAATTAGCGATAGCATCAAAATCTCTATTTTTAAAACAGTAAGAAGTCTCGACACAACATGAAACTTTGCTCGTAGTATCACCAGGGTCTCTACACATGAACACGAGCATTGAGAACATTGTTTGTGAACACAGAGTTTATGAAAAAGAAGGTTTTTGAACAACTCACGTTAGCAGTAGCTTGTTCCGTTCATCGCCGTCCTGCCAGTGGAGAAGTGTTGATCTCAGAATGTGACGTAACCTGGAGGACAGTTAAGGTGGAACGCTCCTAAAGCTTAGTTCCATATAAATGCACAGATAATTTGTTGTTTTGTCGTTAGCGAAAAACAATATTGACCTTGAAGTTGAAAAAGGAGCCTCATATAAGAAACAATACTAAAATCAAAAGCCTGAAAAGTCACGTGAGATCTTGCGTGGATAGTTGTTGCTGGAAGACAGTAGTTCCACCTTAACTGTCCTCCAGGTTACGTCACATTCTGAGATCGACACTTCTCCACTGGCAGGACGGCGGCGAGCGGAACAAGCTACTGCTAACGTGAATTGTTCAAAAACCTTCTTTTTAGTAAACTCTGTGCACACAAACAATGTTCTCAATGCTCGTGTTCATGTGTAGAGACCCTGGTGATACTACGAGCAAAGTTTAGTGTTGTGTCGAGACTTCTTACTGTTTTAAAAATAGAGATTTTGATGCTGACGTAAAAGTGCCCGTAGCACTCCCATTGAAAATGAGTTTGACCCAGAAATGGAATACGGTAAATCTTAAAAGTGCCTCTTTCATCGTAATTATGCTTTTACACGAAGGTTTGATTCGGGTATATTCACAAAAAATGCCTAAGTTGCATTTTGGCGAGAGTTTCACTTTAATAAAAAAAATACATACATTTTAATAATCATCAAAGGACAGTTAAACACAAATAATTCTACAAATATAAATAAATAAGTAGTTCATAACGCATGTCCTGGAGATATAACACGGCTGCAGATGTAACCAATCACAGCACGTGTGGCTGGCGTGGCGCTGATGTTGTGTCTCCGGAGGGAGATTAAAAATCCCTCCGTGAGTTCAGATTACCGCCCACATCTGCGTCACATATAGTATCTGGCCGGCTGTAATCTGCAGTATGTTTGTTTACCGTCAGCGTCTGATGAATCCAGTGTCTGTTAGAGATTTTGATGACGACGGCGATATTGCTGCTGATTGTTTCAAGACCCCTGAACCTTTTTTCTTTAGCATGCAAATCCACTCTGACTCACGCTCTCATTGTGCAGATGGAGCGACTTAATCTCAGCTGCGCTCTTTAGAGTTCTGGATATTATTAAAGGGCTGAATCAACAACTGTTCAGTCACACTGATGAATAATGACGCAGACAAACTTATCTGAGAATGTATTAAAGACACACATCAAGTTTCCATGTTGTGTTTTCTTCAACCGATAAAACAAGAAGGATGTTGGGAGAGTTTTGACTCTGAAACAATGCATGCTGGGAAGTCGGTGGAGATGCTAATTATCTTTATATACAAAGTTATTTTAACAGTGAATTCACTCATCATTTCAGGACAAACGACTTCACGCTAGAAGACCTTTGGTTTCTAAGTTCTGAAGTGGTCTGAAAATAAAAAGAAACAGGAAATTTTAATTTTGAATATCTTGAAATGAATAAAAACGTGTTTATTTGTGTCAAATTATTGTGAGAAGATAAGTTCATCCACTTAATTCCTGTATTTTTTACAGGGTAAAATCCTCCAAAACCATCAGTGTTGATGTTATAATAATGTCTCACCAAACAGTTTTACAATATAACAGTGAAAATGTAACTCATTAACAGTTATTACTGATTATATCTCCTGCAACTTTCCGCTGCGGATGAATGTGAACATCCAGGAGTATTTGCGGACGGATTTCTCCTGCAGCTCCGTCACACCGACATCGATATAACGTCAGAATGGTGCCTGCGAGGACTCGCTTCTCCCTTTCCAATTAAGAGTCGGGGGCCATTATTTTGAACAGGAGGCTAATTTAAGTTCCCTCTCCGTGTGTCAGCACATGAGGGGCCGTCGTGAGGCGGGTAAAAAACTTCTCACCGGTTTCACTCCCACGCTGCTCGCCATATTTAAACATTCACCCCCCCGCGGGTGCTCTGACTCCCCCCCCACCCCCCCAAAATACTAACTCTCAGACTTTCTTGAGATCACATTCTGAACAAGCACGGCCCCCAGGTTCACACACGCACACACACACACACACACACACACACACCTCTGACTGAACCACATGTTCTTCATTATATCGAGCATATCGAAGCCTGGGGCTGCTGTGGGACTGTGTGTGTGTGTGTGTGTGTGTGTGGGTGTGTGGGTGTGCATGTGTGTGTGTGTGTGTGTGTGTGAGGGAGAGAGAGAGAGGTGAAGTGGGGAGTCAGGATGGGGAGATTAACTTGCATCAGGGGCTTACAGTAGGTGTGCTTTAAATCAGACTGTTACCTACAGATTGAAGGTGTGTGTGTGTGTGTGTGTGTGTGTGTGTGAACTATTTTGAAAAGTGAGAACATCTGAACTGTTCCTCGCTGCCCTTTAAAGGTCTGTTCTAAAGGGTTCAGACATGTTGTTTCTGGGTTAAAGGTTAAATTCGCCCAAATTAAAATGTTTGATGATTTTTTTAATTGTCATGCTGAGGATTTTATTTCACATGCTGAAGTTTTTAGTCATCCATCTTCAGTGGGTTCAATGAGAACTTTCCACAGATGTTTGTTTTAAATAAAAAATTTAAAAAAAAGCACAACAAATTAAATTACCTCCCTTGTATCTGTGTGGAGGCAGAAATCTCAGAGACAGATGTTTTCAAAATAAAACGATCTGCATGGTACAACCAGAGTTAACTGAGAGAATATGTTTCTTTTTTTTAATCACTGGTGGTAATCTGACACTTTAAGGGTAAATCTATCATCACTACATTATAAATTCCTGAAGATGAACCCTCTTCCTTCTCCCTCATTAAAAATACCAGACAATAACGAATATGCAAATGTGTTCCATTTCACAAACTTACCGCTGAACACACGATGTCTCCTGCTCTTCTGTAAAGTCTCAGTTTTCGTTCACTGGAGGCTTCAAGTTCCCACATTGAACATTTGTAAGCTGAATGTTGCACCGGGATCGGCTTCTGAACTATTCGTGATGTCACGAGTCATGATCGTAGGCTGTTAAAATCAGATTTTCAATGGGCTCCAAGAAAATTTACACTTTAAGAAATGAATGTGAAACCAGCCTCCTGCAGGGCGACTTAAGGACAGTTTGGTTTCATTTATATCAGTAATAAAAACAACTTCGTACCCAAGAAGTTAATTAGTTAGATCTGGAAACAAAACATCGTCTCCAACGTGAGGAATTAGGTTTGTAAACAGAGCCGCCAGGTAGCTGAAATGCTAAGAAAGAAAGAAAGAAAGAAAGAAAGAAAGAAGAAGAAGTGAAAGTGTCATCTTACACCCTCCTTACTAAACAAGTTTCTGGCTCCAAAACCAGGTGTTTTAAGCCAAAAACATTATATTTTCCTACATGTAACCCTGACCTAGTGTGTTTTTTTTTAGCCTAAACCTAACCAGAGCATAAGCACAACATTGTCACAACAACATAACATTAACATCAAGCCGAAGGGAACTTTGGAAAGTTTGAACATATCTGTGGTTTTGAGAAATCTACGTCTACATTGCCGACATTTATCCTGGTGATCAAGTTGAGCATTATGTGTCCTACAACCTGTTCATTTAGAAATATTAGTTGCTGCTTGACCGGAAGTAATATAATCAGTTCATGGCTCTAACTTTGGTCTATTGCACTTCCCGTAGTTTCACAGTCTTCCTGTAAATTAGGGATTATTACAGACATTTCAGTTGATGTGACTTCAAATAATCCGGCTAAACTGTTGGCTCGTTCACAGGCTGTTCCTCTCTCTGGTCCAGTCGGGCTCATTGTAGTGATGTTGTGTTGTTCCCACATCTCAGGGGTTACATCATCACCATCATAACGTACAGAACTGATGGCTGAACCAACCAAAATTACATCCACGTTGGAATAAAGAAAGAATGATCCTTCATGGTCAGAGTTCAGCGCCATGGAAGGTATTGTGTCAGCGAGCGTCCTCACCGTTAAGTGAAAGCACATGTGTGTTGTTTCTTCTCCAGTGTGCTCACACATGTCGCTGCATGTGAGGAGGTGCATACGGACGCTGTGCCTGTCTGTCAGTGTGCACGTGCATGTATCAGGTATAATGCTTTAAGGCTCTTACTGTATATTTAACAACCTGCAGGCTGGAGGTTCCTGTCCAGCAGAGAGCTGCTGCTTTTTATTTATTTACTTTAGTGATTCTACCTTTTTTTTCTTCAACCAGGAAGTCTCCGCTGGGACCCGGGGGTTGTTACTTCCAGCCGGCTAGCGGGCGAGAGGTCAAAGTAAAGTGTTTTGACTCTGTCAGCTTTTAGTTTAATTACCCCTCTGCTGTACCCCGAAGCCCCACAAGTTTTTTTTTCAGCCTGGGTTTCGACTCGTGATTAAAGACGCGTCGTCTCCGACGTGCCGCCTCCCGTAGATAACGATCATCATCAGCAATAGAGCTGCGAGCTGAAGTGACGGGATTAGTATTAATTAGGTTAGCCCACTTTGTTCTGATCGTATGGTCGGATGCTGGGGGGTGATTGAGACAAAGATAACATTTTACTGCACTAACATGATCTAGTAGAAACACCCCGTAACCTCAGCTCAATGACTCACGATTACAGCGGCATGTGAATCCACACAGGAGCCGAATTTATCTGTAATCAAACATTTCATTTCTAAATAAAAACGCAGAGGAGGAAAAAAAAGCTTCACAGACGGCAGCGAACAACAGACAGTTCACAGTGTTTTATAGAGAGAGAGAATGTGTCTCACTCGGGCTGAACATTCAATATTCATCCAAATTCATAAAGCGCTGAGGTGCCCTTGAGCAAGGCCCTTAACCCCGACTGCTCAGTCACCGGCAGAGCAGGCTGACGTTGTACTGAGAATACATATTTTCAGCCCTGATCATATTCACACAGTTACATATTCACCTGCTCAGTACAACCTCAGTGTGACCGGCTCGTCACTGAGCAGCTCCTCTGGAGCGGTCAGGGTTAAGGGCCTTGCTCAAGGGCACCTCAGTGGTGGTAATGAGCAATCGATGCCTTTCACTTTCTCCACTTTAACTGGCGTCTCCTCCGGTCACAAGCTCATGTCTCTCACCTCTGCGCCATCATTGCACCTTAAACATTCATTCATATGTTTCCACCTCTTTTGTGCTGCACATCCTTTTCTTTGTAATTTGTGTTTGCCTTTATGTACTTTTTAAGTTGGATTTAAGGCTGCTTCTGGTTAATGTCTGGTCACAGGGAATTCAAACGGATGAAAATGGGACTCAGGTTGGCTGAACAGTGTGAAATCAGAGACATTTGTATCGGGACCGTTTCCTGAGCTGACGGATCACAGTGGACTCTGTGTTTACATCATCGATGCTTGCTGCTCAAAACAGTTGATAAATAGTGTTTCTGTGATACAGATAGCAGCGCAATATTGGAAAAAACTTACATTGCGATTTTTTTGAACCCTGCGATATATATTGCGATGTGAAAAAATACAGGAACTTTCATCAGATGACCTGAATAGCACTTTATGTTATGCTGCACTGCTGCTATCTTGTGGATAATTAACCTGCACTGATCTCACCTCTTATTGTCAATGTTATGAGTATGGCTTCTGTCTGTGTTTTAGAGAGATTCTTATTGTTATCTTTCATTGTTTGCTTTTATTGTGCTGGGACCTGAGTACATGTTTCGTTCTATCATTCGTGAATTGAATGACAACAAACAAAACTTTGAACCTTTTGAGCTCTCCATCTTAAAATGGAACATTCCTAGCTTCATAATTAGATTAAGTAACTAACAATGAGTGATAAACAGGTTATTTAACGATTCAAATCTGTTTTTAGTTTTGGACAACAGGGTCGGACGCCTGGAGATTATTAGCGACACATCTACAAAAATATACCTGCATTTCAAAATGATAATCATAGCTCATTCATGCGTGCTTGCGCCCTCCCAGAACTCCCATTCCCCGCGCTAGCTTACTTTCATTTTTAAAACCTTGCGTCCGTCCTTCGGGTGCGGGTCGGGCGTCGGTATCAATTTATAGCGTGTCGGCTCAGGTGCGGAATGTAATTTGTGCGACTGTCAGAAAATGGGTCGGATGAAGTTTTAAGTATGGCGGGTGCGGGATTGCAAAGACCCGTGCAGGACTCTGCTGTGTGATACCGAAGTAAATACAAATTAGTGTGTTACCTCTCTTGTGGCACAGAACATCTGTTTGGTCAACATCATCCTTCTTGTAGCCGAAATAACTCCAGATAACTGACGTTGCTTTTCTTTTTGGCACTAAGTCTTCGTTTTCGCAATTTTCTCTTGTTGTTGCTCATTTTTCAATGTTGTTACCAGCGACTCACTCCATGTGCAGGGGCGTGGTCTGCTTCGGCACACTGATTAAGAACTAATGTGAATGGTGGATCGCTGCGCATGCGGACTCCGCATGCACAGTGTGTGTCAGGTTCCTTTGAAATTAGATGAATTCATTTGCGTCCTACATCGCAGGCTCATACATCGCGATGGCGATGCGCAAACGATATATTGCGCAGCTCTAATACAGATTTTAATTCAATTATGCGACCCCTTACGCAATCATCTTGGACTTTGAAATTCCTTCTGGATGAAGATTAAACATATCTCATATCGTAAATAAACAGATCTGTGATGAGGCAGTAACATAGTAACATCCCTGCAGGTACATTAAACATCAGGTCAGCTGTTTGGTTTGGTAGTACTGGTTGGTGATCGTCAGTATGTTTGCAGACACCGCTGGCTGAGAACAGTGACTTTAATTGATTTAATATGCCTTATTATCAGTGTTATACAAAGTTTGATGTAGACTTTTGTCTACTTTTTTTATCTTTAGTCTTCCTATTTGTATTATTGCCATGTCCACCCACTGCTATGACCCAGTTCTGCGACTGTAGCCTTTAAAGTTTCATCTAATCTGACAGTGTTTTCTAGCTTCCATTGCACATTCATGAATTCACGGCAACAGTCCCCCCCAACACCCGCCCGCCCGCCCCCCGGCTCTCAGTCAGGCTGGGTGGTTCGGTCGTGTCGTGTAATACGGCACTTTGAGGAATCTTAATTCACTCCACATTCCCTCCCAGTGACATGGGACGGCACCGGCGATGACAGAGGGGGGCCCGAAGCGGCGATGTAGCGGCTTAAAGAAGCTGTCACGCTGATTTGCCGGGCAGGATTCGAGCCTGTGTGCTGCGTCACCGCTGCTGTTATTAGAGAGCGGATTCTGTGGCTGCCTCCCAGCGGGGCGTAAGCTCCTTGAGCGCAATGAGGCACAGAAAGTTTTAGCCGAACTGATCAGTCTGACTGTACTGCCGCAGAGAGCCAAAGGGCAGCAACTGTGTCAAAGTAGTGAAACAGAGAAAAATGACTTCAGTGGCTGTTTGCTGGCCTCGAAAAAGAACTGTTGACTCCGACACGGACTGTGGAAACTTTAATCTTATTTATTGGATAGTTGTTTTTCTGCTGAGTTCCGAGGGGGGAGGCCGGGGTTGCTCTAGATTTCTCAAAATGCCGACATAGTCGTGTTTTTCGGAGGCAGATTAAAACACTTTGTGCGTCGTATTGTCTGTGTGGGACTGAGTCGAAATAAAACAGCTTGTTTGTTCATGGTGATGAAGGACCGTGTCACCCAGCGTAACAAGCGTGGCGCTCTGATGTGTTTTTAATAGATTCTGGACAACAATAGAGCTTCAGGGCGCAGAGGAAGACGATCAGGCGTCGACGACAGGGATAACACGGGTTAGGAGGACCGGTACAGTTCATGTCGGTCGTTTAACTTGTATATTTCGACTGTGAGAAAAACACAGGGCAAATCACAAGTGATATCTTAAGTCTGAACCTCAAGTCTGACCTTTATCACACCCAAACTACCAGTTTTTGTTAACACCAGCATGTGTCAATATGTCAGGTTGATTGATTACCTGTCTCAGCTCACAACCTTTGACAGCCGGCTAATGAACGAATCCTTCTTGATGTTATAGATCATTTTGGAAATACAGAACCCTCTTGTGTGATACGATCCAAAAAGCAACAGCTCCGCATTAAATCCTGCGCTTGAGAAACTTTTGCCTTCGTTGGCTCGGCATCAGAGAGATTTTCATCTTCGTGGAAAGTTTTCCGTCCAACTCAATCACAGAATACGGCTTTCGACATGTCGAATAGAAACTGAGTGAACTGAAGAAACAAACAATGCAGTGAGAACACAGAACAGATTCGGTGTGACTGACACTTTCCGAGCCAAAAACCACAGAACTCGCCTCCCGATTATCATATTCCCTCCGGTGTCTCATCCAGTGAGAGCTGTCTGCAGCGTTGCCAGGTTGGTTTCGTGTCTTCCAGCCCGATAATTGCTCAAAATCCTCCCAAATTCATACAAAGAATGGCCAAATATCATTCATAACAAACAATACCAACACATTCATGGTCATCACATTCTTTTTCAATGTGACATCACAATTAAACAAACAACTCAACGTGTGTTAGAACTTCATCAGAAGCCCACATTGTACAATTCAACAGTGAAACTATTGTTCTATTTTTGTTTCCTGTCTTCAAAATGAAGGGAAAAGTAAACGAACAGCTTAATTAACAAAAATAATAGATTTGATTTAACGTCCTTCAACTCTTAACAGGCCTCAACAGCAGCCTGAACTGTGGAGACGGAGACAGAAACCTGTTGCTGTTGCATCATTATAATAATATTTGTTTAGGCTTTTGATCGCTGGTGTACTCTTTCTTCTTCTATTACCGTCTCCCTCATTGCCACCATTAAAATACACATTTACAAAAGTATTTATAGAGTGCGCCAGTGTGTTATAATGATAAATCATGTCTTCTCTCAGTCTCAACAGAACTAATAATAATTATTTCATATCGTATTTGTGCTGAGTGACTGGGTGTGTTCACAAACCAAAAGAATACAATTTATGAGAGTATTTTTAATATGCTGTCGGTTTTAATTTCTCTTAAAAACCCACCCAAATTCTGTTACAGCGGCCGTAATGCTGTCCATCCGCCCAAACGCATTTTAGTTCACTTACAGTCAAATCATTTCAGTGGATATCAGGTATGGTGTGGAGGTAATCTACAGATGCTCCAGGACAAAATGTGGCTTCGTTTTAAGCCCTTTTCGCACAGGACTAGTATAACCTGGGGACCTCCAATCATTTGTAATAATTACGGAGGTCGTCTGCGATCGTAATCCCGTGCAAATCTGCCATGTCCGTAATTTGTAAAGTAAAAATTCCACCACAAATTACCTACCATATTTCACCAAACACAGAGGTCATGTGAAAATATTAGTGTGAATCGGCATCTCTGTGATTTGGGGTCGTTTTTTTGTTTTTCTTAAGGTTTTTTGTGTTTTGCGAGAATTATGGAGGCTGCGTTGGGAATTATAAATGAAAGTTTTGACAGCATTTTGGGTGCAAATTCAGGAGGCTCATCAGATTACATGCATGGCAGAATGCGGTATAAGAACATTTTTCCATCTTTCAACAGGCTCACCAGTTATTATTATATGAAAAATATCCATATCTAACCGTTGTGCTGCTCCAACGACGGCTCCGGTGCGATCGATCCGGGGGGTAATGTCAGTAAATTTGAGTTAAAACACAGACTTCGCTTATCCCGTGTGAATGCGCCGCACGAAACACAGACGTGGTGGGGTAATTTCTAAATCCGTTGAGGTCCCCAGGTAATACTAGTCCCGTGCGAATAGGTGTTTAGACTACTCGATGGATTAGACCGTCCCTTGCAGCAGCTGTTGATCATTTACGGCCCCTGCCAGCCAATAAGAGGAGTGAGGAGTCAGGGGTCCGTGGTGGACTGTGAATCACTGCAGCCAGCAGAGGTCCTCGAGCATACAGCCCTTATTATGCACAAGAAATATTAGGCTGATTGGTCCAGTGGCATGAAGACCCGAGCAAAACCCATCAGGACCAAACAGGTCTGGCTGTCCGGATTCAGTCGGTCGTGTTGGATTGATGTCGTCGATATCAAATACATGTATATATTCTCTTGTTGTTGTTTTGTGGCAAGCTGTTACCATGGCACACACACACACACACACACACACACACACACACACACACACACACACACAGGTGCTTCAGCTTTCATAAACTGCATCAGGTTCAGAACACCTGTCGGGTTCTGGTCGGGGGTCGGTAACTTCTCTCTCGGTGTCGGTCAGGTTCAGAAGGAGAATCGGTGCCTGAGCCACAATCTGATCCACACATGACCAAACACGTGACCCCCTTCAGCCCGACGCCTGGCAGAGATTAAAGAAATAAGAAATGAACACGGCTCGAGTTGTTTCTCACGGCCCACCGAATCAATGGAGGCATTGATGAAGACTTCCTGTTTACACCCCTGAGCGCGAAATGAACTTCAGTTTATAGCCTGTAAAAAAGAAAAGATAGAAAACAAGAGGAGAAGCTGCAGGGTTCAAACACTTTGTGTTCCGTCCGTCAAAGTGAATCTCGGCATTTTAACACTTTGTCTGTGATTTAAAAGGCCACTACAGTGAATGTTAACGTACACATTAAGTCATTCATACATACCTGGCCATTAAAAGATGATTACAGCCTCCAAACAACTCTGACTGTAACTCACAGCACACGGTGGTCTCGGCAGGTGAAGATATCTCACATCCAGCAGCTACTGTCATAAATGTTTCCTATTTTTGTGCCGTTCTGTACGCGTACAAACAATGTTGAAGTTGACAGTCGTCTCATTTCTCAGTTTTCCTCGACTTTTCACCGCCGTCTTACCTGAGACGCAAGGAGGAGACGTGAGGCGAGAAGGAGTCGAGGCACTTAACGCGATGAGACAAATGACATTGGATCCAGTTAAATGTGCCGCAGTATCCGTCCATTGTTGACGTATCACTGATGTAGAGAGAACAGCGGCTTACGAGGAGCTACGCAAACAGTGAAGGGCTGAAAGTTTGATCGCACATTTGACCGTCTTTAAATGACAAACACGGCTTATGAACACAAAGGAAACACGTACAGTCCTGCTCCTGCCGAGGTTTGAATATTTCATCTGAGTGTCGAGCCTGTTTTACACAAAGGATGCACCATCGCTCACAGCTCCTCTTACTCCACCTCTCTCCACACACTTACAAAGTACCTTTACTAAATGCTTTTGTGTAATCTTGCCGGCATTGCTAATCAGACTTAAACACAACATATAGATGAGAGAACATCATGAGTTTTGCAGGTGATGATCATAAAATAAAAATTGGAAATAAGATATATTTGACCTGATTACGCTGCGAGATGAATGAGGATCAACAAAAGTTCTTTTACTCTTTCAAAATTTGGTTTACGTCAAACAGTAGAAAAGATGAGACGGAAGCGTTCGTCTGCTGACGGGTCTTAAACCAGAACTGTACTGTACTCGACTGAACTGCCAGCAGCTGCTGTAACATTTCATCGTCACTCTTAAATATTAACATCATACTGTATCATATCACAGACGGATATAGTAATGGTCCGGCAATGACGGATGAGCAGAGGCGAGGAGGGTGCTCAGAGGGGAATCCACTAATTCAATCCGGAAGATTTTTTGTTCAGCAGAACAATCAGAGGCCTCGTGAGTTTTAGTCTGTCTGTGTTTCAGCGGCGGACACTGAGAAGTCACAGGACGAGAGGAGTTAGGAAAGATTTTGAGGCACTTTTTCTGAGTCAGATATTTGCAGCAGTCAGCTTTCCAGTCAGTCACAATCCCCAAATGTAATAAAGATTAAGTCAGAGAGTTCAGTGCACTATTGATATTGAACCATTTGGAAAAAAGAAAAAGTTTGCCGCTGGCTGCCGGGATGACTCAGCAACAAACGGGACAAATTAGCTTTAAATCTGTTTGTGTTTTGGGGCATTTTTGTTTTTTTGTCATATTGTCAAACCTCAGGGATATTTAAGCCCACACTGCGAAAGAATAAAATAATAAACATTAAATAAAATGTTTAGATGAAGTGAAGCCTGCCAACCAGTGATTTGTTTTATCACAATGGAGGGCCACAGGCAGCAGCAAATAAACATCCATTAAAAAAAGTTTGGCTGCACTTGGCTGAAATCAATCTGCAACTTTTTTTAAAAAAATGAATTGTGAATATTTGGACCCTCGCCCTCGGCTGCTCTGAGGTCAGCATTGGTTACCTTGAGGAGGACGGTATCTGTAAAGCTCTGAAAGCTGACTGAAATCTTCTCAAAGATGTTATCATGGCACATGAAACAGCTGAGAGTTGGGTTGATAATGGCCCCAAAACTGGTTAAAAACGGAAGGATCAAGGTGAAGTTTTCTTTTAAAGTTTCTTTAAAAATTTCCGCTGCTGCATGTGAGTCGGCTGATTAAAACAGTCTCCCCCCCCCCTCCTCTTTGAAGTGCACCTTTATGTAATGAAGAGCGGCTTCAATCAAGCAGCACCTGTTTAAAATTCTTGCCTGTGGTTCACGCGGCACCGAACCGCTCTGAGGTTTCAGGTGGGAGGCCGGTCGGTGTGTCAGTGCAGAGAGGAAGAAGACTTTTAACTCGATGCTGTGAGTTTGTCCTACCAGCGCCGCCCCGCCACCTGCAGAGTCTTACATACTAATACATAAAGATGTCTTCACAATGGCCGAGTATTTTCAGACGCCTCCCTGGATGAGTGGCATGCTCGGTGCAGCCATCAGTCGCCGAGGAGAAAACACCAGAACCATCATCTGGTACGGACATTTTTCTTGGTTTACAGATCTCATGTCAAGACTTATTAAAACAGGTTTTGCCAAAATCGCTCATAACTTAAGATCATGGATTTGAATTTCACAGTATTTCATTTTATCCAAAAGCTAAGCAGGCAATGAACATCAGTATAAAACACAAATTAAATTCCTTACATGTTGATCTGACGGTTATCGATCATGTTCGTCTCTCAGCTCGTCAATTCGGTAGCTTGGTCGCTGGTCTGAAGTGTCAAACTGCAACACTCTAACTTTTCCTCTAGCATCAGTTTTCGACTTGACAAGCTCCACATTCAAGCTGGCACTAATACTTTATATGCAACATAAGGCTAGACTTTCAAAATAAAAGCTGCTGAATGCTTTGAATGTAATTAACGTTGTCGAACAGTCGCAGTCTGGTTAGGTTTAAGCAAAATAAAGTTCAAAATAATGTTCTTTGGGTTAAAATAACTCCAGACTTTACTCTACAGTGCCAAACTTTGAGGCCTGCTGACCGCGCTGCTGCAGGATTGAGTAGGTGGTGCCATATTCACACGACGGCCATCTTTCTCTGATGTCACACTCAGGGCGGGAAGCTTAAATTATTAAGAGAATAAAATGTAAAAAATCTGACAAATCATTTTACAGCTTCCTAAATGATCAGCAACTGAAGAGACAATAAAAAGTAAAAGTGTAGTGGATGTTACGATCAGTAACGTTTGATTATAGTCAGTGCATTTCTAGTTTCAGACTTAGTTAACATTACAGTAACTTAATTCTGCATAAATTCATCTAAGAAGTGCCAATATTAGCTCAGTGGTAGCTGTTAAGTTATCAAATATGTTATTTAACGTTGAATTAAGGCCTGATATCCCTCAGGATGTTCATATTATTTATAGTGTATTTAATATGCCTGGTTGGATCTTTGAGCTCATGAGCAGTGAGGGAGTCAGGAGATGACGAACGGTCAGCAGCACACAATGATTTTCTTTCATTTTTCCTGTTTGTTCTTCCGTGATCTCATCATTAACCTCACACAATACCACGTCCTCGTGTTTGTGTTGTTTCTGTCTGAGGAGGATTCGGCCCTGACCTTCTGCCTAGCAGATATATATTTTAATCAAAACTAGCAGAACGTCAACAATGCTTGCTCGCATGACAGATGTGAACAAATTGCAGAAAAGCAAAGTACATCATGAGCCTTAAAATGAATCGTTTACTCGCAACTGCTCGCTGCAGGTTGCATATATTAGCTGTTGAGGGATTTTCAACACTTAACTTCTCAGATTGTTGCCTTTGAGTAATTGTTAGAGGCTTTAAAAGGCAAGGCTGTCGACTTATTTACAAGATAAAGGCAAAGAATGTCAGCAAAAATGAAGATAAATTTGTTAGCAGTCCAATGTTGTTGCTTCTCTCCTATCCCATTAATCATTGTGCGCCCCATCTGATGGGGGTCTCGACCCCAGAGTTGGGAATCACTGGTTTAAAATACAAAGCTGAGGTTTACGATAAATCTCAGGAACTTCTTCGTGGCCCCATTCAACACCGCAGCCTCCAGTTTTCGTTGACTTTTGTTTAGCAGCAAACCCAAACACTCGTACGAGCATGGATCAGCTGCGGGTCCATTTACATTCCCCTCCTCTTTACATTTTTTGGGCTGTAGCTCAATTACTGCGCTCCTCTCATGTGTGCAAACTGCAAACCTCTAATAAGCCCATCTTAAGTGTTGTTTAATGAAGTATACGTAGAGTAAAGGCCATCGTGTCTGTCGGTGCTGCTAGGTCTTAATTGTCCTCATGTCTCTGACACCGGATCAGACTGGCTTAGTTCAGGGTCGTGGTTTGCAGCATTACTCCACTACTACAGTAATCTCTAACTTTAAGCCCACAAGATATATTAAAATATTCCAGTGAATATAACCACTTTGCATTCAAGCTGGCGATATGTGTGGAAATGTCAAAATATTCTATTCTGGCCTTTGGCTTTGTTCTTTCCCCAGAGCCACGCCGTCCGTTTAAATCATTACAAAAACCTTAGGCTACCTCTGCTCACCGGCCTTGGACCCATATGTTGCTTCGCATTTTCCCTCCCACATGACTAATTTCTGGCATTTACTTCTGTACTGTTTTGATACTACTGATTGTTTGCCTTCTGGTCTGTTTGTCTCTTGTTGTTGTTATTGAAATGAGCAGTTAGAATGATTTTTTACTGCCCTCACAACACAGAATGATCATATATCTGGAAAAGGCTTGATCTGTTTTTGATTAATTCGAGTGACTTGACAATTATCGGGCCAAGCTACTGAGATTTCTGGCTGTGACTTTCTCTTTTTGAAAAACAAAAAACTCCCATCAGTTACCAGTGGCAGCAGATAAAAGCTTTTATATGTGGGTCTATGTGTTTTCCAAGTAGGACAATGCAGAAAAAAAAAAGTGTGCAGCAATATAACAAGCAGAAATGGTGCAATGAAGGTGTGGAAGCACACCGATGCCAGCGTTGTAAATTTCCGTCCTGGAGCTGTTTGAGCCACCTTCACAGGTACAAATAGCAGGTTGTCTGCCACGTCCGCCACAGCAGAGGAAAAACTGTTATTTCCACGGTTCATGTTCAACTTGAACTGGTCAAACAGAGTCGGTCATGTCTGACTGCTGCTGCAAAATCGCTCATTTAGCTGCTGGTCAGTTTTTTTTTGGTTTTCTCCTCCACTGCTAGTTAACTGACAGTCGACTGTATTTGGTGCATTCACACTGGAAAAGTGAAAAAATAAAGTTTTTCTGTCAAAATACTCCAGCATGCAGACAAAAAAACCCACAAAACTTTGGATTTAAAATAGGGCTGCAGAGAGTGCTACTGTCCCACAATGCAATGCACAAATGAGCTATTATAAATACAAGCAGATGAAGTTCAGAGATTCAGGGAAATTTGGAGATGCTACCAGTGATGCAACATACCGCTTAGTTCTATTATGTTTTCACCTGTGTCTCGGTTGGTTGGTTTGTTGGTTGGTTGTTTGGTTGATTGAATGGTTGGTTGGTTCGTTCGTTGGTTGGTTGATTGGATGGTTGGATGGTTGGTTGATTGAATGGTTGGTTGTTTGGTTGATTGACTGGTTGGTTGGTTGGTTGATTGGATGGTTGGTTGGATGATTGGATGGTTGGTTGATTGGATGGTTGGTTGGATGATTGGATGGTTGGTTGATTGAATGGTTGGTTGATTGAATGGTTGGTTGTTTGGTTGATTGGATGGTTGGTTGTTTGGTTGATTGGTTGATTGGATGGTTGGTTGATTGGATGGTTGGTTGTTTGGTTGATTGGTTGATTGGATGGTTGGTTGGATGATTGGATGGTTGGTTGGATAATTGGATAGTTGGTTGATTGAATGGTTGGTTGTTTGGTTGGTTGGTTGGATGGTTGATTGGATGGTTGATTGGTTGGTTGGTTGGTTGGTTACAGAAGTTTACATCACAAAGAGTGAATCTGTTTCGAGCACCAACATGTTTCAATAAAAAAAGCAATATTTGGCGTCAATGCAAAAAAGGAAGCAATGTGATATATTCCTGTATAGATAAAAACATTTGTCCCACGCCTAATACAGATGAGGTTCTGTTGATCCTTCTTGGTCTCGTGGGTCACTGAGATGGGCCCTCTGATGATTCTGTAGTGTTACAGGCAACAACCGTCTCCAGCCACAAAACCATCCAACCAACCATCTTTAACTTATCTGTGGTTTTTGCAGAGATGTACTTGCCACCACTTGACAAGTGTATAACAATATAAACAGGAATGGCAGATGTACTACCTAATGGGGGTCATGATCAAAGGTTAAACTACCTGTAAAAGCATCGGGGCCAGCAGATGTAGGTAAGCTTTAGTCGATACATAAAATACATTAAGAAATTAGAATTATGAAATTGAGCCCAGGAGCTTAAAGAGTGATGTCCTCTCAGAGTATTTTATAGCCCGTATCCTTTCCATTTCAGAGACATTTCATTGATTACCAACTAGTCTTAGTGATCACAGTCATTTGATACACTCAGGTAAATACTTTTAATGCAGTCTTGATTTGCAACTAATACCAGCCGTTCTTAAAATATCTGACCATCCAAAGAAATGAGAAACAGTCGCAAAACAGGAAACATTTCTAACAAGGCTAATAAAGCCTGTGAGGACTGTGAGGTCGGATGCGATTCTTCTCTTTAGTCCTCCCTCTGTTCTCTCAGACCTCTGACATCATCTCGGTGCATCTCTTCGCTGCTTTCTCGCTCATGAAATTCAATTTACACCCCCCCCAACACACACACTCAGCTCTCCGTGTTTGTCTCGTATTATTTCCGTCTTTCTGCGGTGAGTTTTCTGTTTTGAGCTCATCACGCCGACTGTTCCCTCCAATCCGCTGTCATATAAACATAAGAGGCCCCCGATGCTTTTTAGAAAATGCAGGCCGCACTTTGTTTTCCTCCCATAAACAGAGACCCTTCAGTCTGGCAGGAGCTGCAGGTTAGCCGGTAAACACGGGGATACACAGTGAGGACATTATTTGTGAGAATGCAGCCCGTGTGTGGGTGGGAAAGGTTACCAAATCCATATAGAATAAACACACAAGACCTTTAATGTATTTCAGCGCTTCAGTGCTCCGGTAAACCCGGCATGATTGTTAGCAAATGGATGTTTTTCTACGATAGAGACAGTGAAATTTATAATGTCACAGTATCAAAGTATTCATCATGCAAATGGCCTAAATATGGCCCTGAGTTGTAGCAGTTAATGTGTTTTGTTACCAAAGGCAACCACTTATTCCCGGGTAAAAACATCATTATTCATCAGCGTGATAGATATACTGTTTTTAGGTCTCAGATTGCAAAAATTGGAGCCACAGGAAAACGTGGTTTCACCGTCAGCTCCATTATACAAATATGTCAAAATTAAAATGGTGTGATGATCTGATTAACCAACCGAGCTGATAAAACAGTCCCCACATCAAGGTCCAATACTCGCTGGTTCTGGAGCTTCTGACCAAGTAACACGTTCTTCATCTGCAGATAAAGTTTGATAAGTTGTCGATGATGTTCTTCACCAAAGTACAAGTAAAGTTACGTTACTGAACTATTACTTTATTACAAGTAACACCAATTGTGTTAGTAAAAGTACAAAGTATTCTTCTGAATTCAATTAATTCTATCATTGTGATTTTGGAAGTACGTGAATAGATTACATGGTGTAATGCATACTTAAGTAAAATTAGACTTCCAAGACTGGACTTAATAATGGTAATTTGAGTACTTGTAATTAGTTACTTCAAGCCCTGCCTTTAAAATAACACACGTCTATGTTGGTTTAAAGATTGAATATGTTTCATTCTGCTTTAAAATGTCTTAAAATAACAAGACCTTCATTTCCTTGATTGTATTCAAGGTAAAGGTGTGTTTCATTCAGTTGTTCGTTGCTTTAACTTCTGGATGTCTGGGAGGAAGTCAGCAAATGTGACTAAACGTTACGTTGATTAAACTTTAAAACATTACTTCATCTGTGAACATTTCACGCCAGCAATAAAGAAAACAACAACTCCCTTACTTGTGTATTTTGTTCACATTCTGTGCATATAAAGGTTTATAAAACCTGCCACATTTTATAAGTTAGTGGAATCCTCCTCAGTCCTTCTAAGCCGACCTCCTTGTGATCTTTTAAAAAAGTGCATCAAAGTACAATCGAGGGTAAAACAAATACCGCAGACACCTTCAATAGTCTTCTGCTGGTTTGATCTTCATTTCTAGAAGCAGTCACGTCTTTGAACGCCTTTGAAAGTCTGTTACAAATTGTAAGTAATCCTCGGGCTGGAATACGTCGTCGGTATGACCCAGATGCCTCTTTAAGGTTTTCCTCGTGTTGCTTTGATGAACCGTATGTGTCCTGACATGTGAAACTGTTATTAATATGAGATTGTTTTTTTAGGGAACGTTGATGCGTGTTGTTTTGGGAGTGATTGGCAATTGACCTGTTCAGTTGAGAGGGTGTGTCGGTTTAGTCACATCACACTAAACCAACATGAATCTCTGACTCACTCTTAGATGCTACTGCGACGAGCCAACAAGTAAAAGGCACCGCTACTGGTTTGAACACTTAATAAATACACAACTTAACACACATGCTGTGTCTCAGTTCAGGGTCTGCATCCTTTGGAGGAGCATTTGAATGCCAATCACGTCACAATGCCACACGAAGGCTGTCCCAATTTGAAGGCTTTTCCCTGTTTTTGGAGGATGCACCGCTACGATCCTTCGTGGCCTCACATATCCCAAGAATCATTCGTCGCCCAAGATCGTCACTTTCGCAGGCCTGGATGGCAGAAATCGTAATGTAAAGGTAAAAAAAAGGGGTAAAACATCTGGTGACACAACCAGGAAATGCTCCAAAGGCTAGACCGTCCCATTTAACAACGGCTGACGAGGTTAACAAGGTCTCTCTGAAGGACTCGGCCTTTGAAGACCGCAAAGGCCGGGTCCTTCGAAGGATGCAGACCCTGAACTGAGACACAGCAAATATATAACAAAGGTCCAGCTGTGTTAAAGACATTTAATGCAAAGATGTTCCAGAACATATCCCACAAGCAAATACAGGAACCTCGGATGAAGATTGTTTTGTTGTTGAACTGAACAAACAGAATAAATGATGTTCTTCGTCACCGTATCTCTTATCTTCACATGCACTTGTACATCTGGTTCCTCATCACCGCTTCGCACAACATGCAGGTACATCGACGCGGCTGATTGGATGAGTAGCGTCATTAAATGTCGGCACGCATCAGAACGTCCTCGTGGCAACATTGTAAGTGGCTCTAATGCCTCCGTGCTGGTCTATGCAGTCGGACTGTTGCCTCTTCATCACCGTACATTGTGCTCGCAAATGCGAGCTGCGCAGTTAACATGTAAAAGAACAAAGAGAACCCATTTATATCCGGCAATCAGGAAAACTTAAGTGGATAAAAGGTGCATCACTACCCCTGACTACCTGCAGCAGCTGGATACAGATGTTTTTTGTCACTAACGACTCGCTTCTTCCTTTTACTGTATTTGTGTTTTTTCTCCTTGTGCATATTTACCCACTCTTGGCTAAAAGATCTCGCACAAACTGCTAAACAACTTCTTGGATGTCAACTTTTGCTGCATAATTTTTCGCTTCTGAGAGTTTAATACGAGTAAACACTCGATGATCTTATTCAAATATTTTGGAAGTAACCAAGCTAGATAATCCACGCCAGGATTTAACAGTAACACATGGCTTTGAGGCAGTCAAAAGCCTTTTCCAATGCATTCACATCATGTACAGCAAACTTTTTTTCGAGGACTGTGCATTAAATGAACTGCAGGTATGAATTGGTTGATAACAGTCATGTGAAGAATCAGATTTATTGGCCGAGCATGAGCACACAAACACAAACATGTGTACACAACTCCGGTTTAATTAGCCATGGCTAAAACTAAGATATTGTTGGTTATTTGTGTGTAACCCGGGCCGAACAACACACTCTTTGTTTGGAGCAATATGATAGTTTTATTGAATTAAGTGGCAAAATCTGGGTTTCTCATGTCCCGAGCTTGGTTATACAATCAAATCTCTTACTGTGATCACTTTCTCTGCAATATATGTCACCGCTATCATCTGCACTTTGTCACAACTCTCGCTGATTATCCCCCGACACATTACCATATCACATTATCGCACAGTTTAATTCAGTTCACTCGTCTGCTGTCAGACTGTGGAAAAGGAAGCTTGACAATGCAGAGCTGGCAGAGGTTTTTAAACCAAAGAGCTCCCTCGCTGTGGGGAAACAGCACCAAGCGCTGAGTCACCGCACCACCCGGGCTTTTAATATGTTCGACAATAGCAAATGATTCAACTGTTTTTTTTGTTTTTTTTGTGTGTGTCAAAACTGCACACGCACGTCTTTCACTGGTGATCACAATAGAAATAGTTGCTCATTGTGTAATAGCGTGTTGAAACACTCCGTAAAAACAGGGCAGGGAAACTAAAGCAGAACTGTGGTGGAGCTGTCACAACGCAGACTGGAGTCGAGTTCAAGGATCTCTGGCAATTTGAATATTTTCTCCTTGGCCTTGTGAATTTTCTAAAGAGAATGTGATATGAAAAACAACAACGGACCCACATGGCAAACGCCCCCTTTAAAGTTTAGTTTTCCCTCCTGTTTGAAATTTACATGTCTTTCCATTTCAAAAACGCAGCTTACACCGTATTCAGTTTTTGTCTCTGTACTTCAGTTGCGGCGTTAGTTGGAGATGATATGGATCCATGAAATCCTCTTGTTTAACACAAAAACAAAGATGAAACTCATGTTAAGCATGCACCCGTGGGTGAGTTTCTGCACTGCTGAATTAAATATGAGTCCCTTTCTCTCTCCTGGAGGAGCGATGGTCTCTTCTCTTCCATCCTCTTTGAAGCCGGTGATGTTTGAGGAGGGCGAGTCGGGGTGCAAAGGGGTTTGCGTTAGATTCTCTCTCTGATCACTTCCACATCTGGGAGCTGAAACTTGTCACTTTCTGACGGGAGGTTAAACTCAGAGCACTCCCTTTGTTTTCGCTGAAGGGGCCGGCGCAGCTTCCTTTTTCTGTCGGCGGAAGTCGGCTGATCGGCGGTTATGTAACTTCTGTTCAGCAAAAGTGGTTTCCAGTTTTCAGCACTTAATGTCGGAAAAAAAAGTCATCAAATCGGCTGAGTCAGGAGGAAGAGTTTGCTGCTCCGGGGGGATGTTTTTCCCTCTAGTGGTTATTTTTGCCTTTTCTCGCTCAGCAGTCTCCTCATTTACCGTGATTACTTATTACACTCTTATCACAGAGGGGTTTAACTTGCTCGGAGTTTGAGAGCAGAGCCGCGGGGGTTATTAAGTTTATTCCAGTGAAAATGGAGCTGAGAGGTTATGTACTGTACGTACAGTATGTAGTTGATATGTTCATGGAGTTATTGATGTTTGAGGCTGTATTATTGGAACCAGGTGATAGATCCACATTCAGAGCATGATGTATTCACAAAACCAGCTCGTCAAGATATGAAAACTATTCCAGGAATATGTGGTGGAAGATCTTATCAAGAAGAATTGTGGTACGCAGTGATGTGCACAAGGGGGCCCAATTGTTGACGCGCTAAAGTGCCCTCCTGGGAGCCAAAACGTGCGCTAAAGTGCCTTCTTGGGAGCCAAAAAAGCGTGCCAAAGTGCACTCTTGGTTGGCAAAACACACTAAACTGCCCCCTTGGCAGGTTAAAACATGATAAACTGCCCTCTTGGGAGCCAAAACACGCGCTAAAGTGCCCTCTTGGGAGCCAAAACACATGCTAAAGTGCCCTCTTGGGAGCCAAAACACGCGCTAAAGTGCCCTCTTGGGAGCCAAAACATGCGCTAAAGTGCCCTCTTGGGAGCCAATACACGCGCTAAAGTGCCCTCTTGGGAGCCAAAACACACGCTAAAATGCCCTTCTTTTCGCCACTGCCCTTCAAAAAGTCTGTGCACGCCACTGGTGGTACGACATCAGGTGTGCTGTATCTCTACCGTGTGCTCCAATTTTGGTGTTTTAGGCAAGAAAACTACTTGATTAAGTTAAGGAACAGATGGTTGTTTGGGTTTAGATAAAGATAACAAGATAACGGTGTGATGAGCGATATCATTCTGTAAACGGTGGCGCCAGTGAAGCGGTGTTGGGTGCTTCAGCTGTGTCAGCAGCTCGGGAAAATGGATTTTGATTTACCTGTTCCTGCTGTTTGCTTCAGATAGAAACACAATATAGGAAAACCTGCAGAAGGATACGGTCTTAGGAAACTCTCCAAAGATTTAGAGATGAGTTAGGAGGATCCAGCGCTCCGTTAGGGGGGTCATCGTCTTTCATACTTTCGGCTGAGTCATCGTCAGTTATCCTGGCGATCGTTATGAAGGACATCAAAACAAACTTCAGACACTCCATCAGTGCCAAAGACTGCTTGGCACTATGTCTCAGGTAAAATGCAGTTTTTTTTCACTTTTCCACTTCCTAATATACAAGTTCAATAAATATCCAAGACTGTGTCTCTTAAATTAGCTTACATTAAAAAGATACTGGTTGGAAGCCAATATTAAAGGCACTCCTGCTGCATTATTTTGCAGGAAAATGTCCCCAAAGTCAAGCGAAGTGATGGCCCCGTAAATTCAGAGGGATTTTTATTGAATGTCGTTCATCAAAATTGCTCTGAAAGTGACTCAAACGATATTGTTCCCCACTGCCGTTGTTGTCGTTGGACTCCGCCATCGACTGCAGTTGGAAAGACTTTTAAAACAATCTATGTACAGTTATAGTTGTTGTTCTAGTTATTGTCCTTGAAAAGGGTCTGAGTACTTCTTCCATCACTGAAAACCCTGCTGCACAAACAAGAGAAATCATTTACCAGAAAAAAAAACTGGTGAAGGGCAACACGAGTTACATTCTGTGGCTTAATAAAGAACAAACTACAGAGATGTACATCTAGAGATGCCTTGAGCAGAACCAGCAGGTGGACATGTTTATGAAAAGGTGTGAAAGTATCTATATGAGGATTACTAAAATGATCATAGGAAATATTATAAGACAAAGAAGAGAATTCACACTCTACAAAAGGTCGGTGTAAAGTCAACGACAGTTTGAGTTCAGAGTTTTCACTGAAGAGGATTCACAGCTCGCGATTCTTTTTCTTTCTCTGTTTTTTTCTTTCATCTGCTGGTCTTCTTGGCAGGCGTCACGTTTGTTTTACTGTTGTAAGCATAACGTCCTGAAATGATGGTGTGTATGGTTTTATTAATGCGTATGCTTGACCCCTAACGGCTTCAGCGCAACAACTCTCCTGCCAGCTCCCTCTGAACAGCAGTAATTGGGTTTTTTCTTTTTTGCTTCCAATTTCCACACTGGAAGAACACAGGGGCTCTTCTGGAAAGATTTCTGTCAGAATTCTGCTGAATTATTCACCCAAAAATGGGTTTTGGAATATATTGAAGACAGCAAATAGGCCATCCAGTTGCAGACTCATCCCTCATTTTATTTTTACTTACTTGTTGTAGGAGTTGTTCACAAGGTTTGGGGAATTGTAGGTGTCCGCGTGACTGGTCCAGCTTTCATCTGGTACTGATGGTTCTACACGCAGAGTGACCCAAAGAAGAGAACCATGCTGTTTTCACACATGATGCACGTGAATAGCTCCGTGGTCGAGTCAGCAGTAGCCATGGTATCTGGTACCATTCTGGTATCCCTGCCCGTTTTATCCAATCCCAAAAAGTGTTGTCTGCTCGTGAACCCGCAGAGCAGGATCAGGATCAGGATCAGGGTGAGCTCCCAATACCAGCCCTCCCATACATGACTTATTATAACAAAAGAGGACAAGCGATGCCCCCGAGTCCAGCAGGTGTGACGACAAGCTTTAACATTGTGAATAAATCCTTGTTTGCTCAGTTTTAGGCACCAAAACTACTTGGTTAGGTTTAGGAAAAGATTATACTTTAGGTTGAAATAACTATGTTTAGTCACTTAAAGTAACTTAAGTCATGTCAAGTCACATTATGTCATAAATTACATAATTTCCAAGGCCTGGGTAACACATGACCTCAACAACTCTAACCCCCACCAGATACATGTCCGCTGCTTTAAGGCTCTGCCACGCCAGCAGAGCTGATTGGTTTCACTTTAGTCTGTGTGTTAACCTCCACCAGGTCCGATGCGCTGCGTATCTGCTCCGTCCAGCTCCGGCAGTCCGAAGCCCTCCGGAAACGGATACATAGGACTTCTATGTCTGGCGGATGCCGGATCACGACGCAGCAATTCAGCTGAATTTAGCACCGAGCAGACAGGAAGTCACGTAACGAAACAATATAACATCCGGTTACTTTTCAAAATAAGTAAGTGATTATTGCGGGAACTCCTCGGCCTCGTGATGCCAGCTGTTGACCGTACTGCGCCGTGGAATCAGAACGCAACTGGTGAGGGTTACCGGACGGCGGTGCAAAACCGGATCGGAGCCGTAACGCAGCGGGCACGTATCTGGTGGAATCTCAGGGTGAGTTTAAAGCCCGTGACTCCCCAGTAGTCGGGTTAGAACTGCAGAAGCCTCTTAGATGAGAGGTGAGGCGTCTTCAGTCCAGTTGCCTCTGTGTAGCGTTAAGGTATACTACGACCTGGATGACTGGCAATCTTTAAAACAAACTGACAAATTGGTCTCTGCAGGGAAAGTCTGCTTTATGACCCGTCCATCCACCCCAGCTGACATCCCAACTCAGACTTTTCCCCGTCTTTCCCGTACTGCACTAGAGGGGTCGCCTTAAGTCGTGACAGTGAACGGGTATCGACAGCATCAAAGTAAGAAGCGTAAGGCCACTGATCAGGCTAACCCTAACCATATATATAAGAGACACGAAACCAACTATTACTGCTGCAGGAGATTCAACACACCAAATGTAATGTAGCTACATGACAGGAAGTGTTTGGTGCTCGGAGCAACAGTTTCCAGTTTCAGCATCGGTCAAATAAAACAAGCCGTCACTCCATTATCACCATCAGCTCTCTGCAGCTTCTGTATTCATATGGCTGAATGCAACAAGTCCACACTCGTTCTCTTGGGGCTGACGCTGGGAAATGCAGGAGATCGTGAGCTGAATGAGAGTAGCCACAAAGAAAAGAAAATGCCAGCCCTTAATCACAAACTCCTTGAATGTCACCTTTAGACATGTGACCGCTGACACGAGACTTGTTCCTCTCCGGGGCGCCGCGGAGCTGCTTAAACACCGAATCTCTGTACATCTGTGAGCCTCTCCACAATAAACGCTGATCAATGGCGAACAGGTGGCTGACATGCCCGGCTTTATGAATATGGATATGAGTAATGTGTTGAACATTGGCTACAGTCGCTCGCTCCACAGAAGGAGGAGGGGGCGAGGAAAAAAAAAAAAAGAAAAAAGGAGCAGCAGAGTTGGGAAGAGAGACCGCGGGAGACAGATTTCATTTCTCCACACAGAAACGGTAAAGGTCAGTCAGAAGCCGGTAATCAAATGCATCATGTGCCACGTCCTTGTTTCACATATTGTACGTGACTGGAAAGCTGATCGGGAGCTCTGTGCTCCGACAACATTAAGCGGGGCGTCATTTCCCCTGTTTTTTGTCAGAAGGTAAGAACCCGTTGATGTGGCCGCGTGAGGAAATCATTTTCAGCATTTTTTACCTTCAGGGGGAGACTTCTAAGATGTTTCAGTCCCTCTGCATGACATGCTACTCCACCTTTTGAGTTATACAGAAATAACACCACGGTCCCTCCCCGGGTAAAAGTGTCGTGTCCGTTCACAGAGGTTTGACTTTCCTCTGCTGCCAAGAAAAAAAGAAAAGAAAAAAAACCCCAGCGTGAGACAGACGGCCGTAACATTTTCGTCCACATCCAGCAGGTCATTATCTCGTTCTCAGGTTGTCTTTGGAGAGTTTCAGGGCAGCACACACACACACACACACACACACACACACACACACATACGTACACACACACACTCAGCAGGAGGTTGTGACCCGCCCTGCTCTGCCCTGATGTCCTCTGTCCTCCATGCTTCCTGCATCAGCTAATCAAACTGGTCTCCACACTTGACCCCCTCCTCGACATAATGCATCCCTTGCTGTTAACACTAGCTTAAAGGGTCAGCGCACTCAAATTGAAAATGTTCTCCCTTATTCTATAAACTGTCTGACCTTGGAGAAACTTTTGGTGGTATGTGCCATGGCTTTGTGATTCTGGCCTCTAAAACTGAACGTTAAGCAATTCTTATTAATGTGGTGAACAAACGATAGCTTGAAGTGAAAAATAGTTTTTCATATTTGGATTAGCAGACCCTGAAACCTGATACCAAACCAAACCATCACCCCGAAACCAAAGCTGAGTCTGAAATCATATGAGCATGTGTGTTATTATTGCAACATGTGGCCTAATGTAGCGTGAACTAACACAGGAAGCAGTTTCGACCGACTGTCCGTGGACAGATTTAGCCGGCGCGGTAGCGTCACAATGCAGTCTTGAAGCTTTCACAGGTGTGTAGCTGAGATCAAAATGAAGGCCGAGTTCAAAGATGGGCTCGGTCCGACCCGTGAGAACTGAGTGCTGATGTAACAATGCAGCAATGAGTACTGAGTAGTCACGGACGGGACGGACAGCGAGGACGATGCCGCAAGAGGATCTCAGTATTTTTATATTTCAGTACGAACACTTATGCACTAACTAAAAACAGCAGATTGTGAATGAAGGTACAATATGTTGCCAAAAGTATTCGCTCACCTGCCTTGATTCGCATATGAATTTAAGTGACATCCCATCCTTAATCCATAGGGTTTAATATGACGTCGGTCCACCTTTTGCAGCTATAACAGCTTCAACTCTTCTGGGAAGGCTTTCCACAAGGTTTAGGAGTGTTTATGGGAATTTTCGACCATTCTTCCAGAAGCTCATTTGTGAGGTCACACACTGATGTTGGACAGGACGGCCTGGCTCTCAGTCTCCGCTCGAATTCATCCCAAAGGTGTTCTATCAGGTTGAGGTCAGGCCAGTCAAGTTCATCCACACCAAACTGTCTTTATGGAGCTTGCTTTGTGCACTGATGCACACTGTCATGTCAGGAACATTAAGGGGCCATCCCCAAACTGTTCCCACAAAGTTGGGAGCATGGAATTGTCCAACATATCTTGGTATGCTGAAGAATTCAGAGTTCCTTTCACTGGTACTAAGGTAGCCAAGCCCAGCTCCTGAAGAACAACCCCACACCATAATAATCCCCCCTCCACCAAACTTCACACTTGGCACAATGCAGTCAGACAAGTACCGATCTCCTGGCAACCGCCAAACCAAGAGATGTCCATCAGATTGCCATATGGAGAAGAGTGGCGGCGTGCTATACATCACTGCATCCAACGCTTTGCATCGCACTTGCTGATGTATGGCTTGGATGCAGCTGCTCGGCCGTGGAAACCCATCTCATGAAGCTCTCTGCACTGTTCCTGAGCTAATCTGAAGGCCACATGAAGTTTGGAGGTCTGTAGATTGACTCTGCAGAAAGTTGGCAACCTCTGCACACTACGCGCCTCAGCATCCGCTGACCCAGCTCCGTCATTTTAGGTGGCTAAGTTGCTGTCATTCCCAATCTTCCAAGCTTCCACTTTGTTATAACACCACTGACAGTTGACTGGAATATTTCGGAGCGAGGAAATTTCACCACTGGATTTGTTGCACAGGTGGCATCCTATCACAGTACCACGCTGGAATCCACTGAGCTCCTGAGAGTGACCCATTCTTTCACAAATGTGTGTAGAAACAGTCTGCATGCCTACGTGTTTGCTTTTATACACCGGTGGCCATGGAAGTGATTGGAACACCTCTCTTCCCATTTCTTGTTGCTCTACACCTGCTCTGTCGAATAGCTCACGTGTGAAAACAGCCAATAAAATGTGAGAAATTGTGATTTCCACATGTAAGAAGGCAAATTTCACATGTGACATTTGCTTAAAGGACAGTTTAGGCCTTGATATTGGTATTTTTTCTGCCGTAAAACACACAACACGATGCTTTGTGTGTGATGGAAGTTTAACCTCACCTCACGGGACGACACACTTGTCCACAATGCTGCTAAATTATGATGATTTTTAATTTTCTATGTTACCAATTCACTGCTAACAATAACTCTGCTGTATTTTAATTGAGACGCTTCATCTGCAGCTGTGTGTGAACACCTCAAATCTGCAGCAGGAGACAGATGGTGAGGGTTTTTACATAGAAATAAATAACAAAAATAAATGCAGGCTATCATTCGTTTGCTTAAATCTATTTTATTTGCACACGCAGAGTTAATGCTGCACACAACCGATGCTCCAAAGGAACGCAGGAACGGCACTGAAAGGCAGACGAAGCAGTCCAACAGTAGAGTTATGAGTAAAACTCTTCTTGTGAACATCCATCACAGTTTGCAGAGCAGCTCGGTTCAACTTCCACCTCATTCCTCTCTCTGCGTGCCACGAGGTATTATTACTGCTAATATGAGTTTGTGAAGTAGGCTAAATGTTTTGAATGATGGACAAAGCTATGAGCTCCACAGACAGTCTGTAATAGACCATAATTATGCCTTGACAATAAAAAAAAAAAAAACATTTGCAGAAAAATCAAAAGGACGAACTGTTTCCAGTTTTAAAACACTTACAGAGTGTAGAAACACTTGTGCACACACGGCTCATAACTCTGGATACCTCCTCATCTACCGCATTATAAACCCTCCATCACCTCCCTCCTGTACCTGATTACCACCTCCACAACCTCCCAGCTATGTGCACACAAACACACAACACACCAGCTCGTTAGCTGACCCCGGCCCTGGCTCCTGTCCTGCTGCGTGTCTCCGTGGAGCAGAGGTTAAGAGGTAAAGGCTGGAGGTAATGTCAGCGTGGGATGGAATGCTGAGTGACCCTGATCTTAAGCTTCTGCAACTGCGAGTTCGAAAGTTCAGCTTCCTGTAAAAAAGCAGACGCGGAAGACCATCAACGGCTGCCCCCGCGGTGAAAAGTGACAAAGAATCAGCTGAATACCTTCAAGGAGAATGTGGAAATAGCTTCTGATGGTTGAATAATCTAATGCTGGGAGCCAAAAGCTCTGGAGGGGGGAGACCGTGAAAAGAAAGATGTCGCCATCTAAGAAATGCCACCATTTTGACATCGGCAGCCCTCTCGCTTTTCTCCACCGCTGCACGAGAGATTCACATTTCAAATGCCAGCAGGCACACAGGAGTCAAGGGGGGGGAGTTGGCGTGCGGGAGGGCTGATTTGATCAAGCAGCAGGCGACCACAGTTCGCTCCCCCCACTTCGCTCCTCGCCGCCTCATCTCTCTTCCACAGAGCGAGGGAATAAAAGTGACAGAGTGCAATCACTGTCTCTTATCTGCCAATGAGGAGAATGGGCAGGGAAGAGATTGAGTGACCGGCCGGCTGTGGCGTGTCCGCCGTGTCAACTTTATTGAATTATGACTAGGCAGGAAGTGGCATGTTATGAGCCGCGCGGGGGCCGCCGCCGCCGCCGCCGCGAGATATCACGGGCGTGGTTTTTCCCGACGTGAGGCGACGGGGCGGAAAAGCAGCCGAAATGAAACCTGTCTGTATGTAAAGCTCACGATGTCTTTTACGAGGTAATGGGATTTGAAAAGATATTGGATAGGCTGTGATGAAAAGATGAGCTGCTGCCGGGCGTCAGGTGATGTTATACATCCTGCAACAGGTGTACTGAAGGCTCACGTCTCCGATACGAGACGTAATAGCTGCGACGTTTCTGTGTCTGGACTTAATTCGGAATGAAAAAGGATAAACAGGCCGGAACAAGGGAATAAGTTCTGACCAGCGGTGATTAACCACCATATTTACAGGAAAGGGTTCAGATGGTGAACACCCGAAGACACACCGACATACCTTTGTTGATGCTAGCTAGCTAACCTTTAAACCTAAGTGTTAAAATGGCATTTGGCAGTTTTTGACCAATAGTGTCCGTCCAGTGAATGAACGTATCAGTGTCCAGATCTGTCCACACCAAGTTCTCTGCCGTGTTCGCCAAAGAAGCGAACACTGTCTGAGTTTCTTTGCTCGAATCGAAGCCCTGCAGGGCTGTTGAGAGCCGTGAGACCGTCATATCGATCATCTCTAACTAGTTCTTCTGAAAAATGGAAATATGGGTCATTTGTAATAACACACACATGCCAGAGGTGCGTCTGAGTCAAGTCCCAAGTCTTCATGACCTAACTGCAGGTCAAGAATTAAGAATATCAAGTCTAGTCAGGTTTCCAGGCACCAGATCAGTTCGACCTCACATCCATCAGCTCAAATGTTAAATCTGCATTAATCAATATTTTTGTTTTAACTAACAGTTAGATTACTATCTGCAGTGTGAAAGATTCTGCTTGATATGAAAAACCAACAGATTCTCAGCATCCAGCCTTCGATAACGTTTTAGTGTCGTTCAGCTCGTTGTTTGATGTCACAGCCGACAAATCTGGCCTCCAATGAAACAAGCAAATCGAGGGATTGAGGCACCTTTCCATTTGTCTGGTTTCATTACAAGGAATGAGGGTAAGCCATGAAGAAATGACGTGTCGATGCTACCGAGTAGTAACATGAGCATGTATGAGCTGAAGGAGGTTCAGCTCATACATGCTGTTTGTTGTTTGAGGTTGTTTTATTTGTGGCTATAGCACAAGTCCGTTGATGGCAAATATGATTAATACAGGTTAAAGTGTCCCGTTCACATCTGTGGTAGTTTCTGCTCATATCGACCCTTTTTAATCCCACAGATATCGTCTATATTCAGATGTTGTCTGTGTTTAACAACCAACAGACTCTTGAAGCTGCGACCTTTCTGTCTCTCTGCGTCTCTTCACCTGCATCTTCCTTTTCCCTTTCTTGTTTCTTTAACGTCACATTATTCCGCATCCTTCCCGTCCTTTTTCTCACCTATTTCACGCTTCTGCTATCTTCTCCATTCCAGCGACTTAACTCATGTGACCGACCCTCATTTGAGCAAGGTAACGCACAAGGACAGCAATTATCAGAGGGACATTGAAGCCGGCTGTGCAGCTCCGTCCGCGGGATTGCAGAAAATTACACAGCAATAAAAACAGTCACGGTGTTTCTATGCAGAAATATATATATATATATATATATGGTACACAGAGCGGGGGGATGTATTATGGCTGTTGAGGTATTATATGAGGGAGGAGGTGCAACAGGGTCCGCGGCTACGTGCCCTGCCTGGAAATGAGCTCTGAGTGCAGGAGTCACCGCAGAGGGCAGCAGTCAGGAAACAGTAGAAAAAGGAGTCGATGAGGAAAGCATTTTCTCTCTGTTGGCCATTCATGTGCTGCATGAAATCACAGATATCTGCCGTCTGCTGTAATAAACACATCCAAGAGCATCACGAGTGTAATCCTCCAACAGAAAGGGAGCCGCTGTCACTGAAGGCATCCGGACTTTATTCCCACAACCAGCGGTGTGCACAGGGGGCGCACGGTCGACCCTACTCGTGGCCCAGTTGTTGAAAAACACGCGCTAAAGTGCCCTCTTGGTTGGCAAAACACACTAAATTGCCCCCGTGGCTGGTTAAAACACGATAAAGTGACCTCTTGGGAGCCAAAACGCATACTAAAGTGCCTTCTTGGGAGCCAAAACATGCGCTAAAGTGCCCTCCTGGGAGCCAAAACGTGCGCTAAAGTGCCCTCTTGGTTGGCAAAACACACTGAATTGCCCCCTTGGCTGGTTAAAACACGATAAAGTGCCCTCTTGGGAGCCAAAACGCATACTAAAGTGCCTCCTTGGGAGCCAAAACATGCGCTAAAGTGCCCTCCTGGGAGCCAAAACGTGCGCTAAAGTGCCCTCTTGGTTGGCAAAACACATTAAATTGCCCCCGTGGCTGGTTAATACACGATAAAGTGCTCTCTTGGGAGCCAAAACATGCGCTAAAGTGCCCTCTTGGGAGCCAAAACGTGTAGTAAAGTGCCCTCTTTGGAGCCAAAATGCGCACTGAAGTGCCCTTCTTTTCGCCCCTGCCCTTCAAAAAGTCTGTGCATGCCACTCCCCACAACTCTCAAATCTCTCCAACATGAATATTTACCAACACCGAGAACGACTCTTCACTTCTGTGTCCTGACGCCTGCGGCATTCTTCAAATTGTTCATCGCAAACTCAGTCACTTAACCAGATTCCAAACAAAAGGCAACAGTGCGACCGCAACTAACGAGACGTTGTGGACTTTTAAATGTCAAACAGATCTGTGGCAAAACAGCTTTATTACAAAAAAAATGAGTCCTCTATCCAAATATTTCATGTGTATTTCCAAATTGAGCTCGTCTGTTTTTGTGTGCAGCGATCTTTAAAAGTCAGTTTCAAAACAAACATGAAATTAAATCAGAGTGAATCTGTCCAATTATTCCCAAAACCACATTTTCTTAGTCAGATTTTTTTTTCAGCGATTTGCAAATTGGAGTCACGGAGTCGTACGAAACCGATCCGCTCCCTGTGATTGCTGAAGTATTGTACCGCCGCTCTACGACACCCGAGAAATAATTCAACATTAGAGGTGCTGGTCGGTGGACGGAGCCTGATGAGCTGCTTCCCCCTTTTCCAGTAATTACCCTAAGTGAAGCTAAGCGTCTCCTCGCTGCTGCTTCATATTTAACGAACATGAGAGTGGTTTTGATCTCCTCATCTAACTGTCGCCAACTTTTTTCTCCCCCCCCAGCAAATTGTTGAGCTACTCCTTTACAGCAGTGAATGGGTGTTCTGTTCAGAACATGATGAACTAAATTATGTTTGGTTTCCTTCGGTTTGAAAAGCAGTCGCGGCGCTGCAGCCAAGTCGGTAGTTAAATCTCTGCTCTCAGAACAGCTGATTATGAGAGAAGCCGTCTGTGGCTGCGGTGTTTTCTCAGCATACGGTGCTTTGAAATGAAACACTTCATACAGTTAATAAGTAAAATAAATATGCACGGCTCCAAAGTCAATCCGCAGATGTGCTGAAAATGACCCTTTTTTTTTTTTTTAAGAGAAGCTGGCACTTTACCTGAAGGAATGCCATTAGTGCTGGGTTCAGTGAGATTTACAGTGACTCACGGTCGATGCTGTTTTATGGGTCTTTCCACCGGCCAAGAAGCGATTCTGTGGGGAAACTCTTTTCTGGAACGCGCGCAGAACCACTTCCTCCTGGGTGGTAATCACAGTGTGTGTAGACTTTACATGAAGCTGTCTGGGCCTTGTTTGTCTATGATTTGACCTTTGACCGTGATTTGAAAGAAATCTGAATGTTCTGACCCAACACTGCGTCTCAGAGCTTTATGTGTTTTGTTTTGTTTTGTTTTTTTCTGATGTGCTTGTGTCAGAATACTGTTGAGTTTCTTGTGGGTGTAAATGTAATGGTTCTTTGTTGGGCAGGGCTGCAGTGAAGAGAGATTTATTGGTCTTTGTTCATTTAAAGGTCAGAAATAAAAAAGTCGTTTCAGCAGCAGAAAAAGGGAGGAAGAGATAAAAACTGCAAATAAAACAGGATGCTAAAGTGTTATGGTTTGTCGCTCTCGTCTCCGCTGATATGAGACTAAACTTTGGAAAGTTAAGTACAGACACTCTTTTGTCTCACCCATGTGATTGGAGGATTTTGGTGAGTCATTATTTAATAATTTAGCACCAGTTTCATTATAAAAAAAAATGGATTTTTGATGAAATTGGAGTGTAAATGCTGGACATTTAAAAGCTGATGCTAAACTGCATAGCTGGAAATATATCAGCACAAGACGTTCGGGCCTTTTTGTATCATATTGTTTGGAATAACCGGAGGAACTGTGTGTTCAAGAGCAGCGACAGACGCCTGAACAAACGAGGGAAAGAGCGCTACCTGCAAAAAAAAACCCCATCGACAGAAAATTAAAAGGAAAGAAGCCGCCACACGCTGCCCACACTCGTTTGATTGACGGGTGATCTCACTGTGCAGAAACGCCACAGCGGCGAGCGCTTAGCAACAAAGATGGAGACGAAATGAAAAAGGGGGGGAAAAAAAGGAAATAAAACAAGATGTCATGGATTACATCTTCATAAAGGATTCTCATTTCGAACACATCCATTCTCATCAGTGTGACAGCTGCTGATCGCAGAGCGCCAAAGCCTGCCCGCCAAAGTAAAGGTTAAAAAGAAAAACAAAAAAAACAAACACGCAATATGTTTCACCCACGTCGTCACACTGCTGACAATTCTCTTCCTGTGGTGACTTTTTTTTTTATTTCGTGCTTGTTTGTTTGCTGTTTTTTTTCTCTCCTCCACAACAGCCTGAAGAAAGAGTCAGGCTGCCGTGATGTGTCAGTGCGCCTGTCACACCAAGGTGGCGGTGGCGGTGGCGGTGGGGGTGGATGGGGGTGGATGGCGGTGGCGGTGGCGGTGGATGGCGGTGGATGGGGGTGGATGGGGGTGGATGGGGGCCAGTCACAGTCACATGCAATACTGCATTAATTGGTGTCACTTCACCAGCGGAGGGGGGTGTAGTGTTACATTAGCCCCCTTCTCCCCGTCTCCCTGACAGTCTAATTAGTCGGTCTGAGCTGCAAATGTGCCTCTGTGTGTTAGAGCATGTATATATGTGTGTGTGTGTGTGTGTGTGTGTGTGTCGGCGGGTCGTAAACAGGTATAAGTTGGCATGAAGGACGGAGGGCTTCACAAGCGGGTGGGGAAGGAGGCAGATGAGTTATGGGTCATCAGCACCTTCTCCGCTGCTAATCAGCACCATGTTTCCTCTCCCCCCTCCGCCACCCCTCCACCCCTCCTCACCCCTGCCGCCGTGACACCACAGCTCTGTTTCATAAACATGGAATCCCCGGCTGATCCTCCGGTCCAACACCAGCGCTCTCGTTTAGAGCACGTGTACAATAATCAGGGTTGGGAGGGTTACTTTAAAAATGTAGTCCGATACAGTTACTAATTACCTGTTAAAAAATGTAGTCAGCAACGTAATCCAAGTACCACAATATTAAAGTAATGTAACTTGATTACTTTAAGTTACTTTTGGATTACCTCAATAGAAATGCAAATAAAGACTTCCTCTGAGGAACACATAAAGCAAATTAAACATTTAATTAATTGTAGGGTATGTTAGATTTATTCAGTTTTATTCATTGACTACTAACTATTCAGCTGTATTCAAGAATTACATCACATATTACAATAATAGTAATAATAATAATAATAATAATGGTAACAATTATTATTAGTGTTATTGTAACTACTAGGCCTATTTCTAGTAATAGCAGTAGTAAAACACCCCCACATATAGGATGTGTGTCAATTATTTGTCCCCCAAAATTACCCATACAATTTCCTAATATAATCATGCTATTTTAATACCTTGTTGTGATCTAAGTGTTAGTGACCCATTTCAGTCACTGCAGGTGTTTCAGGCAATTTTATAACGTACAAGCCTCACAAGGTGGCAGTAACTACATCTCAAGTGTCTATGGGGCCCTCGCAAGTCAACGACTTTTCCACGATGAAGTCCGTGCAAATGTTTCACAATAAAAGCCTACTGAGCTATTTATGCTAGAGGACTTTAAATTTGAGACGGACACAGGAAGTGTTGAGTTTATATTAACAATGTAATGTCTTCATTTGAACAGGGCAAACGGGAGCGAACCAAAACGAGACTTCATAACTACCATGAAACCTAAACACGTACCATCCCGGTCACCAGCAGCACCACCCACAGACCCAGTAGTAGTACCTAGTAGCAGCAGCAGCAGCAGTAGCAGTATTAACAATCACAGCCCGAGCCTGGTTAGCAGGCTAATTAATGTTAACTTTAGCTAACAGAATTTCTGTGTAGCTAGCTAACGTTCGCAGTTTCGCTTACCATTAAATGTTTCTTTAAATTAGATGTGGAGTCCTTGGACGATGGCAGTGTGTGCACAGCTGGGAGGCATAGCTTGCACTGTACAGTGATGTTGTTCCCTTTTACTTCTTTAGAAACTAAGTAATGGCGAAATTTCCACGCTGTGAAAGCATTTTTTTCTCTAGCGCTCGAGTCCATAATGAGCCGCCTGGCTTCACTTGAGAGCAGAGCGTCGTTGTGACTGACCTGTAGTGAACTGTAGTAATGTGTGCGCGCGTGCATACGGCATTGCCGCATTGGCAAGTGTTAGATTCACTCATTCATTCACATTCATCATCATATATTTTAATTGTAATCCAACTAATAATCCCAATTTTTTCCAGATGTATCTGTAATCTGATTACGTCTTTTTTTTATGTAACTGTAACGGAATACAGTTACTGTTTTTTTGTATCCTAATTACGTAACGCCGTTACATGTAGTCCGTTACTCCCCAAGCCTGACAATAATGGGGATCAAATCTGAAACAGCATCTTTTATAACGACATTTCTGTAACCTACCAGTGTGATTCTTTGGGTTCAGTTTTTAATACAATGTTGTGACAGTGTTGTGATGATGGTCTGGTTAGGTTTTGGCCCAGAAACCACTTGGTAAGGGAAATGAAAAGTTTGTGTTTTGGCTTTTGGTTCTGTTCACCACGAACACGTCCGGACATCTTGTTTAAAAACAGAGTGTTGTCGCCACGTACCCAGCTGGAGGGTTCCCAACACGTCATCTGAAATATCCAGTTTCGTCGCCACAGACTCTGCTTAAAAAAATGTCCTGATGTGTCCTTAAAAACATCCAGTGGTTTCATGCAGTCTTTACAATGACACCACCATCGCCTCCAACTGCTGACATGAAAAGTCAGCTCGTACATGAATTGCAGAACGAACGTATCTGTGGTTTTACAGAAACATATAATGACGCTGTTTTATTCTGACGATTGAGCTGTAAAATGTCAATAAACAACAGACTCTGATGACCTGAGCGTGGTTACTGTGTAACGCTGTAAACAAGCCGAGCAGCCTGGAAGATTTTGAGCCAGTCAATGTGTGTCTGTTCCCAGCTAATATGAAGAAAAAGAGTCAAAAGAAATCGGACTGTTTGCATGTGATGCTGGAGAGGAGAGAAGCTAAAGACGCCACACCGGTCACAGGAGAACTTTCTTTGTTCCTGGACTGGATCATTTTCAGTTTTTCTTTTAATCTCACTCGTTTCTGTGGACTGGAGAGCAACAGAAAGCGAGACGCTCTCAGGTGCCTCTGGTCTGTGTGTGACGCAGATGTTACAAATTGTGTGAAAGCCATTTCCATTTATTTTCTTAATGGAAAAGATGTCATTAATTTTCTCCCGTTCAAAAAGTAGGAAACATCCGTATCTCTTTGCAAAGTACAGCCGAGTTTAATATGATTTGTTTTAAGAAAAAAAAAAAAAATAAATTCTGCTGTTTACAAAGCGAAAACTAAATCAAAAAGCAAGAAACGACGACATTACCGATTCAACACGAGGTCACGAAAAAATGAGCTTCTCAGCGTGTTTGAGCGGAAGCACAGAAAAAGCTCATTCTCAGACAGAACCGGAGCAGAACCGGTCCTGTTGTTGTCATCCAGAACCTCGTGGAGCACAGATATACGTACGTGCAGGTTAGTGGCTGCTGCTGATTTGTCGGTTTTATCACGTAAGAAACATAATAAACCATAAAAAAGACAAACAATTCCGAGCAATTACACCACAAACATCTCTTAAGCCCCCCCCGCAGGATTTATTCAGGCTTCATCTCAATCTAAATCAATAAAATCAATCACAGCAGGCTTCCCGGCCAAGGTCAATACCATCTAAACAAAAAAATCCCTCATTCGAGGATAAATATTCAAAGAGCTAAAGCAGCCGTGTTTTATTGGCTCTGATATTAACGTGACATTTTCTTGACATTATTATCTTGACATTTTCTTGACAAACTACAACCGCCGCGTTCTGCTCGTCTGCGCCGCCTCGACAAACGAGAGCGCCCGGCTAACCTTTCTGTCGGGAAAACTGATATTGAGTGCTGGGAAAGATTAGGCTTTTAATAACAAGGCCAATATTTGACTCTAGACTTTCTCCGCAAAAAAAAAAAAAGAAAATATATATCGATATTGCCGGTCATTAAACAAATGGTTGAACAAAAAAAAATATTGCTCTCGGACCGGTTCCCACTCTGGAGGCCCGGCAGACGGACGCAGTAAAACATTTAATCACCGCTCTTTAAAAGCTCGCAGATTTATTCACCCCGCGCTGCAGAAGGCTGCAAATGGTGCGATCTGATCTGTTTAAAATACCGCCCTTGATCCGCCCGGGGCAAGAGGGCTTTTCTGGCTCATTTTGTAACGTGACTCGCTGTTTAACTGCCCACCAGTGATGGAGAGAGAGAGAGAGAGAGTCGGGGGGGGGAGTCGGGGGAGCCAGCAGGCAGTGGAAGGTCGACCCAATGTGAGCTGCCGAGCCTGGCTGGTAAACATCCCCGGGGAGAGGTGTAAGAGGCCGCTTACCCAGCCTCGACCCGGAGCCCACCGGGCGCAGCTTTGGCAGCTGAGGCTGGGGCCGCGGAGTGAACCAGCCCCAAACTCCCACGAACTCCCACGAAAAAATCATTCTCATTTGTTATTCACATGCCCTTAAGGGCCCAGCGCCTGCCTGTCGACATCCACAGCAGCTTCTCTTTGTCTGCGCTACCTATCTGACCGCGGCGCTGGTGGGTGGATGAGCATGAGTTAATGCTTCTCTTTGAGGGACCTCGCTTCACCCTTTGATCGGAACATTTCAGAACTTTTCACATGCGCGGAACAAAAGTGCTTCCAGTATCAAACCGGCACTTTTGTTCGGCGTGACCTTTGCGAGGTGAGCCGCATCGTGTGTCACTGTGATGAATCTCGCAGCCGAATCACCGCGCGCTGTTTCTGCGATTGTCTGCTCGGGTTTGATGGATGCGACGCTGTAATCCTTGTGACAAACCCGAGCGCTGCAGCGAGCCTGAGGTCAGCGCCGCGTATGCTGAGGCTCTGGTCGTTTGCACGGCCGCATGATGTAAGTAGCTAAGACAAAGCCCCCATCCTCGATGATGAACACATGACGGGGTCGCCCGGAAAACAACGTCTAGACGCGACTTCAGAGCGACAGGCGGCATGAATGAGACGCTTTGTTTGGTTACACAAGAGAGAAACAGCTGCCTGAAGTTCTGCCTTCTCTTCGGTCCTCATTGTCATCACGATGATCGGACTGGAAACAAAACAGCTGAGCCGAGAACAACAAGTCCGAGGCCGGAGACCAGCGAGGTCGCGGCCGAGTGCAGAGGGAAAATCACAATTGTCATATCAGAGCTGCTTCAAGTGCTCGACGGAGGCGAGCCGGCGCCACATTTAATACAGTAAACAAGTGAAGCACATTATGAGCAAATGTATTGTAGAGATGTTCGAAAAGACTTTAATCCTGACTTTCAAAACATGCAGCACAGTCTCTGCTAGAACACTCTCGTCTACTGTTTCCTACGCATTAGTCAGTCCTTCCAGAAAAACACAGAGTTTTTTTGTGATTGTTGCAGGTAAAAATCCTTGATTATGCGGCACGTTTTCTTAAAAAATGCGATGGAATATGCGGGAACTTGCAAAAATTGCGGTTTGATAATAAAAAGGGAAAAAAAATGATTCCCCCAACACCCTGTTCTCACCAGGCTACCACCTTAATGTAATGAATCATTTCTTATTACTTCCTATGATAAGCAGCGTACTACATCACAGAAAGTGATGCGAGTATTTAAGTTCTTGTTTTATTTCAGACCTTAATAAACACATGGCTCAAACTTACAAAACATTGATGAGTCAAACAAGTTATGTAGCTTAACAAAAGGAATATGCTACAACTTCTGTAAAAATGAATAAATAAAATATAAAAATTAAAATGTGTGCTTCCTGTTTTACAGAGGTAGCTGTACACAACAGACATCTTCTGTTAAAATAAGTGCTTCCAATGCACAAAATGCATCTCTTACTGTACCGTACATTTACGTACTACTAATATACTTACAACTGTGAGGTTTTTGAAACTAGTATGATTTTTTTGTTGGCAAATGAGACTGATTTGCGGGCTTCATCATGGCTTCATTGTAGGGTTCGCAGCTTTTCGATGATGTTCACGTCGCGTAATTACGTCACTTCATAACGTTCCCATGGCAACGGGGGAAAATGGCAGCTCCTGTGTGAAGCAAACGCAACATTTTTCAACTTTCTGCTGAGATATATGTGACTTTTTTGCAACGGAAATGTGGGGATTATGAAATCATGCAAGCCCCGCATATTCTGCGCAGAAATCTGCAATTTATGTGGCGAAAGTGCAGCGTATTTGAAAAGAATTATTATGCAATCGCATAATCGCGTTTTTCTGGAGAGACTGATTAGTTGCATCGCATATTTTGGCCCGTTGGTCAAAAACCAATCATCAAGTGGTTAAAACCTTTTTTGCTCTTCCAAAAAGTCAAATTCTGAGGTAATGGGTTCAACTTGTATGACAAAGGGAATGTTAAAGTGTTCACCTTTATCATTTCACCACTTTCTGATTGATTAGTGACTGAAAAGCTGGTGAAAAGTGAAGATTTGGGGCGTATTTCAAGCTAAAACATCATCTTTATACCCATAAACAGATTCTAGTTGAACTCTGGGAGAATGATGATGGTTCCAGTTGTTGAACACAGACAGAAAAACCCAGTGTCATCAAAACAACCATCATTTAATCACTGTTTAATGAGGGATGTGCTGTTACATCCACGCTGGACATTATGTTTCCATTATATCGCTTTACGTAGTCTGTGATTTAGTCTTTTTTCCACAGACCCCGAGGATTTCACTCTTCATGAATTATGCCTAATGCTGAAATATAGCGCTGTAATGCTTTTACTCTCTGTTGCAGGGCAAATTATTAAGTTATGATAACATAATATGAGTTGTTTTTTAAATGCACTCATGATCTTTGCCTGAGAAAAAAGAGTCCAAAGTTTTCTCCCATTTCTTCTCAACTTATGTGAGTTTTTTGGAGAGTTTTTTCTTACTTTTGTCCGAACAGGCTTTTTCCATTTCCAAGGACTTTCATCCCGTAAAAAGTTCATTCTTGACTTCGGCAGCAGCGTTACGGCAGAAACAGTCTCACCGTTCTGGATCATTTGATTCTATCACACCGCTGACTGAACCCTGTGCTGCGACTGCTGATTGGGGATGAACTTTTTGAATTAGAGGAAACGTGGACGAGTGCGAATCCATCTGCTGAAGAAAGTTGTTGGACACCATCGAAAGCTCCAGAACGGCTGCTCGAAGGATCTCGTGAAGACCCCCGACTTTCAGTTTCATTATCTTGTTAGAGAGACGGGACCGAGGCTGTCGTTGAGACATTTTAAGTGACGTAGATTTTACGCCAAAACGCAATCTAGGCTTTTTTTGTGAATGTACCCGAGTCAAACCTTCATATAAAAGCATAGTTACGATGAAAGAGGCACTTTTAAGATTTACCGTGTTCTCATTTTCGGGTCAAACTCATTTTTAATGGGAGTGCTACGGGCACTTTTACGATAGCATCAAAATCTCTATTTTTAAAACAGTAAGAAGTCTCGACACAACATGAAACTTTGCTCGTAGTATCACCAGGGTCTCTACACATGAACACGAGCATTGAGAACATTGTTTGTGTACACAGAGTTTACTAAAAAGAAGGTTTTTGAACAACTCACGTTAGCAGTAGCTTGTTCCGCTCGCCGCCGTCCTGCCAGTGGAGAAGTGTCGATCTCAGAATGTGACGTAACCTGGAGGACAGTTAAGGTGGAACGCTCCTAAAGCTTAGTTCCATATAAATGCAGGATAATTCGTTGTTTTGTCGTTAGTGAAAAACAATATTGACCTTGAAGTTGAAAAAGGAGCCACATATAAGAAACAATACTAAAATTAAAAGCCGGAAAAGTCACGTGAGATCTCGCGTGGATAGTTGTTGCTGGAAGACAGTAGTTCCACCTTAACTGTCCTCCAGGTTACGTCACATTCTGAGATCAACACTTCTCCACTGGCAGGACGGCGGCGAGTGGAACAAGCTACTGCTAACGTGAGTTGTTCAAAAACCTTCTTTTTAGTAAACTCTGTGTACACAAACAATGTTCTCAATGCTCGTGTTCATGTGTAGAGACCCTGGTGATACTACCAGCAAAGTTTCATGTTGTGTCAAGACTTCTTAGTGTTTTAAAAATAGAGATTTTGATGCTTTTGTTAAAGTGCCCGTAGCACTCCCATTGAGAAAATGAGAAACGAAAATACAGTAAATCTTAAAAGTGCCTCTTTCGTAATAATTATGCTTTTACACGAAGATTTGACTCATATACATTCACAAAAAAAACCTAGGTTGCATTTTGACGACAGTTTCACTTTAAGATAACTTGGATTTTAACATCTTCTCCCTTCCTGCACAGATATAACACTGATAATCACCAACTGTATGAAAACCCCCACGTCCAAATTGTGCGAAATCAGAATTTGCGACTCAGATTTCCCTTTTCGGTCACAGTTCAGCCTCACAATGCTCTTCAGCCCTCTGAGCGACTGAGAAGTGAGCGATCCTGAGAGCCATCAGGCAGATCCAGCAGCGTACAGTCACAGAGGGAGTGTGAAGATAGCTGCTCCTCCTCCTCCACTTCCTCCATCTCCCCCTTTTGTTTTTTGCACGCTTGGGTTCGTTCAGACGGGTAATGATGCTATTTGTGTTGGGAAGGGGGGACGGCCTTGATAACTCTGCTGAGATAATCTGCCGCTGTAATCCTCTCCTCCTGTAAACTGTGGCCCTCGGACTGCCGAGACGATGGTTTCCTGAAGTGCTTCTTGAAGAAACACTCTCTCCCACAGATCGCCCCACTCGTTTCCCCATCTCAGCCCCAATTTCAGCCACTTTCATGTTGTCGTCTTTCTGGTTTTGTGTATTGCTTATTCTGTCCAGAAAAAATAGGATCTTTTAAAGCGTTTTTTGTTGTTTTTTTTTATCTCAAAAATTGGGTGTTTTTACCCTTATCGCCCAGGAATCGTCCACGAACTTAAAGACTCCACATGTGCTTGGAAAAAAATGATGATTGCTTTCAACAACCAGGTGTGAAGAGTGTGTGTTGATGCTGAACATTGTACTTTGAGATGTTTTGTGGTAGAGCTGCACTGACTCTGCGTCACAGGCGGAAGCTGCGATCCGGCCTACGCACAGTATGTTGTTATTATGGGTTCTTATGCCATATGTTCTATTATTACCTTAAAGACCCTGAGGACAAAAAACACACTCCTATAGCGAATGTGCTCATTCACAAGGAAACACTGAAGCTGCACAGTAATAAATCTGATGCAGTCTGTTTTTTTTTTTTATTTACATCCTGTCAAAGTTTCTCCATGTGAGGACGATCTGCAGGAAAATCTTCTATCAGTAGAATTTAAAATAATAAGAGGAGCTTTTCTCACTTTCTCCAAACATCACTCTGAACCTGCACAACAAATGCGTGCACGTATTTGTACATGCGTATAAATATACGTGTATACGGGTATTTCTGAAGATGGCAAAGCTTGTTTCTTCATGATAACAGGTTCATTTATCTCGTTACCTCAAGAAAAACAGACAGTTCCCCGAGATAACAAGATAAATTGACCCGTTATAAAGAGACGACGCGCTCTGTTATCTGAGATGATGCAATAATTAACTCGTATTGTCGAGATAATGGAAGTTAAAACCGTAATTTACACCTGCCGCTCTCGGCTCCCGCGATCCTGAGAGTCGGCTCGCTCTTGTTGTATTTCCCTCTTTCTTCTTCATGTCTGTGTTTTTTTTCTGAAGATTGTCCTTCTGTTGTAAAAATACGTAAGCACATAATCATCTAAAATGGTGGCGTAAAGAAAGCTGCTGTTTATTTCCTCTTATTATTTAGAAAGCTTGTCAGAGACACAGAGAACTCGATGACGTCTTCAGCGCAGCAGACTGTACTTTAATGTTACCTGTGTATATAATGATATAATTCTTAATGTAAATGATGTATTAATGTACATTTTAATTCTAAATACACCAAATTACAGAGGAAAACATTTTAAGAACAAGTTGCAAAAGTTCTTAAATCAGTCATATGGTACATCACAGTCTACTCTTGTGAATTTTATGAACATAATAAGATAATTAACTTGCAAATTCAATATCAATTTTTCGAAATTATTGCGAGCGCAGACGTTAGATCACAACAAAATCAGATTTACTCCAGCTGTCATCATCTGTCATCTTTATTTGTATTTGACTGTTGAAAGAAATTAAAAACTTATTCCTTTCCCTCAAAATTTCTTGATGAAAACTTTCGTTTGTTTTTTTTTGGTTCCAAAAGTCTTCAGACTCATAAAAGTTTGAGTAGAAGATTTTAAAAGATGATTGTTTATTAAGAAGATAATAAGACTTAAAGAAGCCGCTCTGTTGGAGGGTGAGTGACAGTCCAACACCTCAGGCACCAGAATTTAGTTATTACACATTTACATATAGACAAGGTGTAACAGTGAGAGGTAAACACAAACTGCAGGCGCCTTAATGTGCAGCGTCTTAATGGAGCTTCAGTCACAGGTGACACAGTCTGTGATCTGAAGGTCACGAGTTCAATCCCAGGAGCAGCAGGATAAAATCTTTATTGACTGATTTCCAGTTTCAGCACCTCTTTATACTTTTGTTTCCAGGTTTGTGCTGTTTAAAGGGATATTCCGGTGTAAGTTTAATCCATGGTCTAAATCACCGTGAAACTGTGTTAGACTCCCTCTCGAGAGATCAAGTTAGCAGACCGCTAATTTACGGAGTTTTATCAACCTCAGAAACGACCACACGACAACAATACACTGCAGTAAATGGATCCAAATATAAACGGCCACCAAAAAGCCACAAATAATGCTCAGAACAGCACCAAACTTCAGCAACAGTACAAATAGGGTCTCAGCACATAGTCCGGGGCATCTAACCTCCGCTAGCTTAGCTGGATTTCTACTGAAAAGCTGACTAAATTTACCACTCTTCTGCAGCAGCTTCCTGTTGACGGGAAGTCCCGACGAGTCGATTACCGAGTGCAGTAGAGTTCCGCGGCTCATGGATGAAAATGTATGATCATGACTCCATGGAAAAGCAATCAAAGTTCATATGTGTCTTACCTGCCAGTTTATAACAGTTATTATCGAGAGCGGACAGGGAAACGAACGGAATTGAGCATTTCTAACCGCACTCGGTAATCGTCGCGTCGGGACTTCCCCGACCCGGAAGCTGATGGAGGAGAGTTGAAGTCTGTTTTTAGCATCCCAATAGAAATGCAGCTAAGCTAGCGGAGGTTAGATGCCCCGGACTATGTGCTGAGACCCTATTTGTACTGTTGCTGAAGTTTGGTGCTGTTCTGAGCATTATTTGTGGCTTTTTGGTGGCGGTTTTGTATTTGGATCCATTTACTGCAGTGTATTGTTGTCGTGCGGTCGTTTCTGAGGTTGATAAAACTCCGTAAATTAGCGGTCTGCTAACTTGATCTCTCGAGAGGGAGTCTAACACAGTTTCACTGTGATTTAGACCATGGATTAAACTTACACCGGAATATCCCTTTAATATCAGTGTATTCTTTTTCTGTCTTTTGCTTTATTGTATTTGTTGTTTTTATTTTGTCTTAGATGTGTTTCTTGTTCCTCCTTTCAACAGCTAATCCTCCTTTAATATATGGGACCATTAAAGGGTAACTCCACAGATTTTACACATTAAAGTGTGTTTACAGGTCTTGGGGAGTACTACTACTGCATATGTGAAAAAGAAAGTGATATAAAGCCTGTTCTTGCTCCAGAGGAAGCTGACAAATCATCTCCAGTGAAGCCACATGGTGGTTAAATTGCATTGTGGGTAATGTAGGCAGCAGGTTTTGAAAAGGAAGACGAAGGCGTGGAATGAAAACGGCAATGTCGCTAATTTTGCTCATTTGATTTTAATCTTACTGTCCCGTCAACAGTGTTATAGAAGTGCAATGTTCGATCAGTGGACTGCTTTTTATAACCTGGTGCCTACATTACCCACAATGCAGCCTGGCCACTGAGTGACATCACAGTTTCTCAGATTACATGCAACTTCATCTGGAGCCACATATGCAGTTGTTTCCCTTTAAATCGGTGTTGAATCTTGAATTTTTTCTCTAGGCAGAAAAATAAATCCAGCTCTAGTCGAAGCAGACGGCTGATAATAATCCTAAAAACACCTCACACAACAACACTGTCGGAGTCCACACACACTCGGCTCAGAACATCAGAGTTTCACAGACGCACTGTTTGTTACAGGCCTGATGTGTGTGATGCTTCTTCGGGGAGCAGAGATGTTAAACAGCGGGAGTCTTTGCTGCACTTTTTCCCTGCTTCACACTCTCATGAGCTGCACTGAATGTCGTTTTGTGCCCTTCTTGTTGAGTCTGTGGCGGTTTTGGCTGCTGTTCAGGGCGAACACGTGCCTCTGTTAATGCAGCGCAAATTAAACAGTGAATGTTGTCGGATCAGGGACCATCGCAAACGGGCTGCGAGGGGTTTGATGCAGATTCTGGGCTCAGATACGCAGCAGCACGTTGCTGTTTTTGGTTGTCGACGTCTCTCGATTGTTCATGTTCAGCTAATTTATCATTTCAAGGGTGTGAATTATGAATCTGTGTGCATGGTTGGGATTCACACTGACCCCGGTCCTTGTTCCCTAACCTTCTGGTTCATGGTACAAACCACACACACACACACACACACACACACACACACACACACCTCATGTTCTGTATTCTGCCTCTCACTCTGGCGTCCTTCCCCGGCACCTTACCGGCCATCGATCCACCCAGGGTCGACTCCCTAATGGTGCGACGACCTTCCTATTCTCGTCATAACAGAGGAGTAACTCCCGGCTCTCTTTTGTAGACTAAAAACTCATCTCTTCTAGAAGCACCTCGCATCAACCTCTCCTCCAAACACTGAATCATATCCCCTCTCCACATCTCTCCACTTTGCTTATTCTGATGTATTCTCATCAGACCGCCCTCCCCCTCACCTTTTCTCCACTTGGCCTCTATTTCCCGTTTGCCCCAACCTTTCATCATTCTGTCACCGAGGCGCTCGCGGGGGCGCTGTGGCGGTAACCCCTGACCTTCTTAGTATTTGCTTCAGGTACTGAGTGTGATCTGCTGGAGGACGTGAAGCCTTTTCCACTGTGGGGCTCGCTGGCATTCGTCAGCCATAGACCTCTACTGTAAATGAAAGTGGATGATTGAAATTTAAAAAAAAACTGCAGTGTACCGTATTATGTGAGACCTCGCAGAACAGTAACTGGTGTATAAAACAGGAGCACTTAGGAATGAAGGATGTGCAGTAAAGACTTTATTCCTTTTAACTGAATTAAGAGGTGAATAGAGTCTGAACAGTACATCTGTCTTTCTAATGCGCTCCTGCTTTTTATGTCAACTTAAAACACTTTGTCACTGTCCAGTGACTATATATACGTCCTTCTACTTCAGAGCGTACGAACGTTAAGAACTACTGTTTGTCCTGGGAAATTGAAAAACAACATTTTGCACATAAAAATCCAAAATTTAGCATCATCAGAAACCTATTTTAGCAACAAACAAGGACCCCAGCTCAAGATACATACAAGACGTTCAGCAAAATGCAGCTTTTAAAGCAATATTATGTAGAAATACTGTCGTAAATACAAATCCCAGGTGTGTAACAGTTTGTCAGGTGTCATGACGTCACAATGGAACGTGTTGAAAGCTTAACATTCAGAAGAAACAAGTGATACGGGGGACGGATCAGCGATTGTGAGGTTGTTATTCTAAGTGACGTAATTTTGCTTTGAAGCTGGAGTTTGGACGTTTTTTAGAAACCAGAGCCTCCAAAAAAACACGTAACTCATTGATGTGCACTGCTGTACTACACAGACACGAGTTTGCTAACCGCTCTTAACTTTTTCTAGTCAAACTAACATCTCTCAAATGTCACAGAGCCGTCGCAAACCTCGATCTAAAAAACTGCCCAGCATGGCTGTTAGTCCCGACTGCTGTGTGCAGCGGCTGTCCAGTTGCTCATCTTGACGTTGGCGGATGAAGTGATGGACTGACTGCTGTGATCAGCTGTTTTCCTGGTTTTAAAACAGTTTGTCAGGTGTCATGATGTCACAATGGAACGTGTTGAAAGCTTAACATTCAGCAGAAACAAGTGATACGGGGGACAGATCAGCAAATGATTGTGAATGTTTTTTTACGAGACGTAATGTTGCTTTAAAGCTGGAGTTTGTCCATTTTTTTTAGAAACCAGCAAGGGAAAGCTAAATTCTGAAAGTATCCAACCGAAAAAAAAAAATAAAAATTCCACCTCCTCCCTCCAGAGCCACTCAAAAAAAACACAAAACTCATTGATGTGCACTGCCAGACTACACCGAGTTTGCTAAATTCCACAAACTCTCTTAACTTTTTCTAGTCAAACAAACAACTCTCAAATGCCACAAAGCATCACAAACATACCTCAATTTTAAAAACTGCCTAGTGCGGCTGTTAGTCCCGACTGCTGTGTGCTTTGTGCTAATCAGGTTAGCTGCCAGATGGGTCTGTTGCTGCTGTGGCTCGCTGTGAGTTTTTGGCACTGGTGCTTTGTACTTTGTGCTACTGAAGCCCCGTTTAGATGGAAAGGTAACACATTTGCAGCAAGGTAAAGGTTGCAATGTGCCGCCTTGTCTATCAAAACAGAGGTGTAATATTCCTTCTTTTCCAAAAAGCCGCCACTCGGCCTCCACTGGGGTAGGTGTTGATATGTGACGTGAAGTGAAGCACGAAGTTGGGCGTGAACAGTGAAGCAGGTCAAACTTGTCTTCAAAATAAGAGCTTTACATTGTACCCCATTGGAGTTTAGATCTGGGTTCTTAGCGGGGGGCTTTTAATTTGAAAGTAGCGACCGTTAGTAGCTTGCCGCTACAACAACAAGCAGACAGCGAAGACAGCTACAGAGACCGAGGAGACGCTAGCATCTCCTGGATCTCAGCGGCTGTTCAGTTGCTCATCTTGACGTCCGCGGATGAAGTGATGGACTGACTGCTGTGATCAGCTGTTTCCTGGTTTTAAAACGCCCCGGTTTTGGGTCGCACAACAGTGCAGGTCATCGACACCTCCGCCCACCTCACGCAGAGGCGGCACATCGACGACTAGGATTGACAGCAATGGAGGTGGAAAAAAGTGTTCCCTCTGAGGCGGCATATTGGCGGACCAAAACAGACCCCCAATATACCGCCAGTTGTCTAAATTCATGGACCTTGCCGCAAAAAGGGCGGTTAAATTGGTGGCTTGCTGCCCAGTATAAAAACTACTTGAGTTAGCAGCTGGATGACCGTCCAAGAAAACATTACATGACAAACATTGACATTATCATAATGAACATAAACAACAAACATCGCTATTGTCAAGCTAGCACTCCTAGATTTAAGTTCAACTTTCTTGTCCATTCTTGAGGCGACTAACTTATTTGCCTGTCCAATGTCTTCGTACAAGCTAACTGAGACAAATGCGTGGGCTTACTAAACGCCTGGGACGTCCACAGATCATTTTTTTCTTTTATTTTTTTCTTTCGACTAATATATTGTACGTTTTCTAGCTTCAGCAGGGCAAAAGCAAAGACCCCAGCGTGCTTTAAAAACACCCCAACACACTTGGCGGCCGCGGTCTGTCGCGTGTCTTTGTAATCTCGGCACAATGAGCCGTACAAACGAAGATAATGGTCCACACTTCCCGTCTGTCCACCGAGGCATTCACGGCGCTGAACTCAGTTGTGTGACTGAGGGAGAGAACTTGAGAAAGAACTTTAAACTCCTTATATTCACAACTCTGCACACCTGGCAGGTAGCTGTGTGAAGTGGCTGTTGTTGTTGGATTGTCGGTACGGAACAGAAACGGAAACCTTGGGATCTTTCAGCTATTCAGACACTTCAATACGTCTTTTGTATGGTAGAATCTGCTGAGGCTTTAAGGCTGCAGTATCTTATCTATCTATAATTCTTAATTTTTTTTCCCCAGCTGTGCCTCAAAGTCACACCTATTTCAGAATGTTTGGACCATTATTTTCCGACCCTGGCTCCTGCTGAGCTGCTTTATCTAAAAATGTGAGGCCGGCTCAAAAGAGTCTTGTGGCGCAGAGAGTGCTTCAGATGTCGACCCGTTCAAAAGCACATGAGTGGCTATCATTGTCTTCACTCTATGTTGTTGAATTTATGGATTCAGGTGACCTGTCTAGACGTCGGGGAGGGCGGGAGGGCGGCAGGGACATGACCAGCTGAAGGGAAGCGGAGCCGGTCAACACACTTCCACCCTCAAGGTGAAATTTGAGGATGTGAGGATGCTCCGCGGCGCTGAAACCCATTCAGCTGGGTAAAGTTGGCGCCTGTGCTGCGGTGATCAGGAGGCCAGCAGCACCAGAAGCCCCCTCAGGGCAGAGAGTCACACTCTCACACAATTAAACACTCGTATTATCCGTGTTTTATTAGATCGCTCGTGGGCAAACCGCTACAGTACGTTGAATCCATGTGCTGGGAACACATCCACAGTTAGGACCATTCGTGTCCTGATATGAGTCATTGATAAACCGATTCTCCCCAGAAACATACACCTTGTTGGTAGCAGTTGTGCACAACACACACATATTTGAATATAATTATTACAGTGTATTTCATATACATAATTGAGCCGTCTTTCCGCCTGTTGCACTGGCGAACTCAAGCATGTCATGTTTAAAAGCCATCTATAATCGGCTTTTGTATTGTGTTTTTTAGTTTTTATAATTTCATGTTTTTACCGTTATTCAAGTTTTTAATATTTTTTGTGTATGTGTGTAATGCAGGATGTGGTGCTGCATTATTCTGTAAATCTATAGAACATTTTTATAGGTGTTGTTTTAGAAGTTTTAATTGATTGAACGGTTTTTATGTTTTACTCACCATTATGACAACCAAGATGAAATTTCGTCTTTATTTTTTACCAAAGAAAGTGCCTCGTTATGTTTAGGAAAACATCGTGCTTTGAGTTAAAATCACTTACTTCCATTACAGCTGTACTTACGTTACCTGACTGTCTTACATTATGTTACGTACTTGACGTAACTTCACTACATTGGTAAGTCAATAATAATTCAGTGGACATTAACGGTCTCCTCTCTTTCTACTACTTCTCCTCACTTCCTCTTCTTCAGCTGTAATAATCACAACAGCCGAGAGAGACCGCTGACTAAGAACAAACATTAAATAGAGGCTTTCATTTTGAACATTTACGGTTGTTTTTCTGCAGATGACAGGCTCATAAATCCATCCGTGAGTTCTTCATGTGCCATAAAGACCACACAAAAAGAACCACCGACCACGTGCGTCGCTCGGCTCCTGGCCGAGCATCACGAGGCTCCCTGAAGATGTGTTCACTGACACGGGAGGTAACCACACGCTGTTGTTTTGACCGCGGAGCGTGCGGCTCATTGGCCTTGTGGTCAGAGAGTCGGTGTGTCCTTCAGCCGGAGGACTGCAGTTCAAACTGCAGTGTCAGCGAGTGTGCGCTCCGCTGCGAGTGTCCTCGTGTCAGGCGGCGAAACTCAACCAGCCTGAGGCACATCTGGATCTGCTGCTCGGGAAACAAAAGCACAACGTGGATGGATTGAATTAAATATACTAAACCATTTGGATCATTTACAGACAAATACTTTAGTGTTGGCTCTTGATTTTATTGTGGAGTCCGTGTTTGTGCATGACGTCTTGGAGTATGCTGGATGCATGACGTCACATTTATAAATCCAGCAAAATGTGACTGACGTTGACGTGTGACCTGTTACGCGGTGCTGGAGGTTAGAGGCTAACCGATCCGGTCGGCGGTGAGACGGAGACGGCACGACTTCATCCTGAAACTTCATCACATGGTTTGATAAACATCCTGAACGGCGTGTTACGAGTCACTCTTGTTTACAACGTGGCTGCTAACAGCTTTTGGGCTCCTTTTCATGAATTCACAAACACAATTATGTCACCCTCATTAATTTCTTGTGATCACAACTTGTTTCTCTTGATCTTGAGCATTCGTTGAGCAGTAAGAGGCAGTAAGAATGATCCAGAACAGTAAAGTTGCAGGCCGTAAAATCCAAACACTGAGCTCAAAGATGATAAGAAAAAGGCTCCGTCACTCGAACTCCCCCCTTTCACATCATAAAAAATATTAATAAAGCACATTTTAGTGGTGTTTCTCTTCATTATCTTTATTATGTTGTTGTCTTTGGATGTTAAACCATCATGTCGGGATCTTGATGACTTACTGATGTCAGTATCTGAAGATAACCGAAGGCGGCGGTCATGATATTTTACGTCCTCCGTTCTCAACTATCATTTTTCAGCTGTTCGTCTCTCCAACGTCTTTGATAAGCGCCGTGAATTAAGAACACGAGCCTGTTCTCCTGCAGCGATGAGACATTTTAAAGTTATCACCCAAAGAGCAATATGTGATGCCTCGAAATGCCGTCATAATTCAGCTGTTATCATGAAAAATAAATATGCACACCACTTTCTGTCTCGGAGATAATAGAATAATTATGATTGTGTGACAGCTTGATGTCGAGATGACGAGATAATGGACATAAAACATTACAAGTCAGTGTTGGAGGAAGTATTCGGATCATTTACCTAAAACACTCTGTTACATGAACGAGTCCTGCGATGAAAACATTACTTTTTTTACACTGCACAAAAATGTATCCTGTGGCTGTTTTACTATCATATCTTACAGGATTATTATGCATTAATATAAAGTAGGATTTTACTGTTTCGAAAAGCTGTGAGAAGTGTCGTTAAAATTGCTCAGAGCCCAAAGTGACTCCTGTACAATGTTGGCTTTGTCCTGCCTACCATCCAAACCTCAACGTTATTACAAATACAATAAAATTGCTTAAAAAAACATAATTTGCGAAACTGGAACCATTAAATGTTTTTTTGTATATTGTGTTTTCATTGTTGGCTGGTTTAATTTAAAACATCATTTATGAGCCTTCTGCTGTTGAATTCATTTTCCAAAGAAATAGGAGGGAAACTGTTTGTAAGATCAGTTAGCTGTGCAGCTAGCAGGCTAATTAACCGACTGGTGTCTGCCTGGTTCTGGAGCTCGGAGCACCAGTTGGTGAATGCTGGTGCTGGACTTGGTAATGAAACCGGGCCCAGCAGCCTCCTGGTGCATCTGGGCCAAACCGGAACCGGACACAGCCTCCGAGACTGTGGAATCGGACTGATGGAGACCAGTTTGACGCAAAACAAAGAAACTTGACTTCTGAAATAGTTTATTTTTCTGTTGAATTTCTTGACTTTTTTATGAGTTTATTTAGTTTATTTATAAGACTAAAGCTCGTAAAACTACAGTACAGGGGACGGACCTGAGCCGGTACTGGACCAAAGCCTCCAAACCAAAGTGCTGTTAATCAGAGTGGCTATCAGGTTAGCATGCTAACTTCATAAGGTATCTCTGTAACACAACACAAATCCCATTCTGTCGATAAATGTAGCTCAAACTGAAATTCTTACATATGGCACCTTTACATATTAAACTTGAGTAAATGTACTCGGCTACATTCCACCATCAGCGGCCACAGATGTCCTGGTGATAAATAACTTCTCACACTATCACTGAGATTATCATAACATCACTATCAGCACTGTTGAAACAGAAGGAGCTCGACAACCATCTCTTCCAGCCATATGCTGCTGTGTGATGGCTTAACACAAAACCATCGGTATGCAACAGTGGATACAAACAGTAGAACCGGCATGTGTTGACGTCTGTGAGAGCCGCTGAGGTGCATCCAGTCCACTTTTTTCTGTTTTTGGGTGACGGCAGAACAGTCCTGACTGAGGCTCGGTGTTCTGGCAGTGATGGAGGGAAGCGAGAGAGAGAAAGAGAAAGAGAAAGAGAGAGAGAGAGGTATTACAGCTCCCCTCGTCTTCCTTCCTCTACATTTTGTCCTGAAGCTGACCTTTTGACTTCCATTCTGATGATAAACAAACAAACCAAATCTCTGCTAAGCTTTGTGTAGTTGAGGAAACCTGCTGGGGATTACGAAATCCCAGTATTGGATTAAGATCACACAGACAAGCAGATACACACAGCGCAGCGCTAATACAGCCAAATGGCTCGACATATTTCCAGCCTCTCCTTATGGCTGCTCGTTTTTGTGAAGTCACCACTTATTCATACTCGAAGCTCGTGTGGGCTGATAAATACGTTAAAATAGACATTTAGATCAGGAGCCTTGGGTGTATTTTACTTTTCGCTCTGTGGAAAAGCAGCCTTGACATCAGGGCCGCCTAATCTGTACGTGATGTGATTACTGAAGGATGTGATCTATATACAGCGCAGTCTGTAATGGCCTGTTTGGATTGTTCCAGCTCTGAACTCCGGCACATTAGACTTGATTTGGAAATGAAACACTGACTGTGAGGTGTAAGACTTTAAGCCTTAATTAGTTTACATCCACATCAAGTGAACAGGATTGTGGCTCACTTTATATTCGACCCAGTTTCAGCACAACACAGCCGTTTCTTTTGTTTTGTTTGGTTTTTTTAGTGGCCGCACATTTGAATGTTTAGCCCTTTTTAGATAGAAAAGGCGGCACATTTGCTCCAAGGTAAGGGCGGCAATGTGCCGGCCTGTCTTTCTAAAACGGAGGAGTAATATTCCTCCTTTTCCAATAGCCGCCACCCGGGTAGGCGTAAACATGTGACGTGACGTGAAGAACGAAGTTGGGCTTTGAAAAGTGACAACGAATTTGTCTTCAAAATAAGAGCTTTACATTGCACCCCATTGGAGTTTAGAACTGTGATCTTAGCGGGGGGCTTTTAATTTGAAAGTAGCGACCGTTCCTAGCTTGCCGACACAACAACAAGCTAACACAACCAAACAGCTACAGAGACCCAGGAGACGCTGCATCTCCTGGATCTCAGCGGCTGTCCAGTTGCTCATCTTGACGTCCGCGGATGAAGTGATGGACTGACTGCTGTGATCAGCTGTTTCCTGGTTTTAAAACTCCCCGGCTGTGGGTCGCACAACCGTGCAGGTCATCGACACCTCCGCACATCTCACGCAGAGACCGGCACATTGACGCCTCGTTTTAAGATAGCATGCGAGGCGGAAATAAGTGTTCCCTTCGAGGCGGCAAATCGGCGGACCAAAACAGACCCCCAATTTGCCGCCCTCTATCTAAAACCGCGGACCGAGCCGCCAAAAGGACGGGCAGATTGGCGGCTTGCTGCCCAGGATAAAAACGGCTTTTGACTGTCGGCTGCCTGCGTAACTCCAAATGATCTTGTGATTCAGAGAACAAACAGACCGGGATCCAAAGGAATTACAGTGTGTGATGATTCAGCAGCGCACCGTTTGCATCCAGTAGCATCATTTGGTACCAAAAGCAGAAAGCAGCGTGCTGTTGTTGCGCACAGGTGGAAAAAGGAGGTTGCTGGAAAGCCACTATTTAAATTTGGTTTGGGAAGTAATCCTAGTTGTTACATTTGTAGGAAATCTCTTAACAATCGATAAATCAAACGCTCAAACTCAGAGTCTTCCACAAGGCTAGGCTAAAGCTATTAGCATGCTAGTCTTTTGCTTGTGTTTATACGACTGTGGCGTTTCGCAGAGATGTTTATTATGTATTTATATGGCTAAAATCGATCTGAGATAACTTGTGGAAATCAGAACTGGCGGCGAACACACTGTTGGTGTCGGTGTCTGTCTGACAGTTTTATACGTATTCTGTAACAACGCACTGCAGTCTATACGATGTTTACACTGAGTAGATCCATCACAATCTATACTCCATGTTTTTTTTATTGCTGCATCATTCCACCAAATATTCTAGCTGTCTTGTGCATAATTTAAACAGTTTCCCCCCAATTTCACCAGCACATTTGTTATCTTTGGAAAACTTCGAGATCTCAGTCAGAGTGTGAAATGAAGTTCTGCGGGATTCGAACAAGTTTAATGCTCTTCCTCACCGGTGCCGTAGTGTAGTTGACATGAATATGTGGAAAAAACCTCATCGTGTCATCAAATGTCATCATTTAACGTGTTGCTTGATTAAACTTCCTCCAGACAAAAGTGAAGAATCGCCAGAGAAGACGCCAACTGTCTGCTGACGTCTACGGATTGCAGAATTCAGACAAACCAAATATTACGCTACCTGAAACCAAAAAATATGATATAGTATAGATACATATAGATTAGTGGAGAATATGCCGAAAATAAAAGCATTTAATTACTACAGTTCAGCCGGTGTCGATGCAAACACCCTCAAATTAAAGTTGAATGTCATTTTTTAAATCATCCGTGCTGCTTTTCAGAGCAAACTACCAAAATATTGTTGCGGTTCAATTGTTTGTAGTCGACAATTTAGTCCGTAACATGTGCATTTTAACACTTCTGTATATAAATAGGTTAAAACTCCCTATGCTGTACTGTAACAGAATACACTACAGTATATGTATTCAGCTCAAGTTAAAGATAGAAACAATAGACATTATCATACCATATACTGTACGTATGCATTCAGCACCCTTCAGTCACATACACATATTCTAAAGATCTCAAGTGGAAAATGACAAATTGCACATAATTTCAGTCCATTTGCGCTCAACCATCAATCCAAATGTATAACACCCTCCCAGTGGAATAGCATTAATACATTTACATATATTAATTATTATTGACAGGCAGGGATAAGCCCGGCGTCCTCGTAAACACAGGTATATATTGTCTGTGGTTTATAGACTGTCGCTGGCGTCCCGTGAGAGGACGACATTAAGCCTCTGTTGGAACATTGTCATCATTATGCTGGATTCATCGCCGACACCGCTCCGCTCCTGTTCTTTAGATTTCACTGCTCCTGCTTCCTCAAAGAGACCCAAGGGACCAAACACAAAAATATATAGCTTGTGTGTGTTTTCTCATAATTGGCTCTAAGGTGACGCATGTCGACGAGTCGTTCCGGCGGACTCCGAAAAACAAGCTGTTTGAATTCAGCCATTGTTCTCATGTGTTCCTCCCACAACACTGGCATTTGTTGATGTTCTGCAGCGTGACTGACAGCCGTCCTGACTACAGGCTGAAGGGTTGTTTCTCAAGACTCCTCTCACGGTCACAAGAGCGTCTTGTCTTTGTTAGCATCTCTGGTATTTAGGTTACAGGCCCTGTGCTTTTGGGTGTTGCTGCGAGCATTTAAGTGGTAGGTTTAGCATAGTAATAATAACCTGGTGCAGCAGTTAGCAATGATCATTATGAACCGTGTAAGACAAAATGCACGACGTCCATTCTTTGAGCATTTCAACCCTGAAACAAAACAGAAGCAAGCGTGCCAGAAACATCCTGTAATAATAACACAATAACGTTGTTTTCGCTTCAAAAATCCTGAAATTACCTTTAAATATGGGCCGAGCTCCCAGTCTGGAGCGCTAGATGCACAGCTAACTAAGCTAACTAGCTAACAGCCGCTCCAGTTCAAAGGAATTTAGCAGTTTCTCTGTTTCCCTGTTTGTTTTATAGCCTGTTTAAGATACGAGGTAAAATAGTTTAATTGACATCTGCTTTTGAAGGAGTCTGTAATATCCCAGAGTGTGTTTTGTGCCTTTGCACAAGTTTTACAGGTTCCTACGCAAACAAGTGAGCATGCAGCAGTTTGAAAGATGACAGACCACATCATCGCTGCCCTTTTCTAACCAATTATCGTGCTCAAATTCTTCCACACCTCTGTTGTTTTTCGCTGGATGTGTGCTTTTGTGAGATAAGACAGCAAGAGGCAACGAGTTCACTCTGCTTTGTGTGCTGAAAGTCACAATATAACAGCTGACGAGTCAGGCTGAGAGTCAATCATGAACTTTCATCACAAGATTACTGCTGGATCCACAGACTGGGAGATCACTAAAAGTTTGGTTTCACATTTCTGGAAGAGAGTAGAGAGTAGAAGATTGATGCCAGTTTGGAAAAAGACACATAACCATCATTAAACCACAACTCGCATTCTTTCTTTTTTGGTTTTGTTCAAAATAAACCAACAATTTATAACACAGGAGCTTTCGAGGGGCTGGTGGGTAGATTCCTCTTGGGTTTCCCTGCTGGCTTCATATTCACCATAAAGTCATGAGAGTGGTGTAAATCTTCTCATGTATCTCTCAGCATTTTTCCAAAATGCTGAACTATTCCTTTAATAATACCACAAACCACCAACCGACAGCAATCACTTTTAGCTCTACACATGTGGAAGTCTACAAGCGTCGGACCCGCGGGCTCTCAAGGTGTTCGCATGCTCTGTTAATTTGGAGAAAATAGTGGAAAAATTACGACGGTTCAAAAAGAGAACAGCTTGTTGATGTATTAGTCCTCTTTACTGCCAAAACCAGCGCTGCCATAGTATTTTGGAGAACGAAGGGTAGCCAAAGAGTTCCACGCGAATCATGGCCCTCTGAGTGTCCTCTTCCTCCCCTCGAAAGAGCCTCACCACAACAGGCAGCCTCGCGCTGCCAAAAGAAATGACTGGAGCGAATCTGCTCGCGTTGAGTCAGAGCCCACCGAAAAAAAAAAAAAGAAAAAAAGCTACACAACTATTTTCCTGCGGCTTGAGGCCAAAGAGGAATGTAATGAACGAGCGCGACCTGAAAGGAGGCCATCTTATTTATCTGACTACCAAAGTGGCTAACAGTATCATAACCAGTGCAGACAATCGCTGCAGGAGCCACTTGAACTGTTCGTCCTTTCTTTGTAAGTCGGGAGCATTTTGACAAGAAAGACTGACTGAAATGGAAATGCACTAGATGAAAGCTGGAGATGAATCAGTCAAGTGAGTTTCCGCGGCCATCTATTAGATTATCATCAAACACCGATGCGGAGTCACACTAAATGTCTCAGCGCTGCCAATCTCTGCACAGGTGTCTTATTAGTGCTTCTGGGAACGTAGCTGCTGATGAACTGTTGTTGGAACACGAAGAGATTGTATTCAGCTTGTTATTCTCCGTGTGTCATGCAAAGAACGTACGCTTGACATTTTCAGTGCGTTCAGGACGTTGTAGCTTCCTGTAGGAACATGATTTATTTGAAAGAGACACTTAATGTGTGAGTGCATTTAATATATATATTTATTTCTAGAAAGTCTTTTATCAAGCGAATATGTCAAATGTGAGGTTTTACTACTTCCCTTGGTTTTTTACTACTGTGGATCCAAATACCTTTGGGTTTGACCAAATAAAGATAGTTTTACTGATGAAATAATAATGACAATAACTGTTCTAAAGTAATAATTTCCAGACCTCATGAGCGACCTTCAGACTGTAAAATGAGTGAGGAACAAGAGTACACTTTTATTTAATGACTCATTTTATAATAGAAGCAGCAGGGACATGGAAATGCAAAAAATAAAGCACGCTGCCTTTTCAAGGTGCTTTATTAAAGTCTGTGTTGTTGATTCGATTTGCAAATCCAGTTATTATTTCCTAATTTTAACAACCTTTTTTCATCAAAAAGATTTTAAAATCAGCATATTTATTCATGAATTCATTCACTCATGTTTTTGGAATGATGTACTTACTGTTTGTAAAATCTCCCTTTTAATGCAATTTATTTATTGAGGGATTTAATTAGTAAATAATTTTTAAATAACTTGACTTTCAATGCCCTTTTTAAAAAATCAAAATTGCATTGCAGGTGAGTCTTTTAATTCACAAATTGACAAATGTTTTATTTCACTGCACAGTTAATTATGAATTAATTAAATGCTTCATTATTATTTTCGTGGCCCTATTATATTCCATGTACTTAAACGCACAGTATGTAATTTCTGCCATTAGGGGTCTCTCAATCTAAACAAAGATGTGAGTAGCGGTATCATGGGAGATGTTGTCTTTATTGTTAAACTACCACCATTGCTGATAGAATATATTTATGTGACTCGGGCAGGAAAAATGAATGCATGAATGTTTTATTCATGTTAAAAATAGACTCCGATAGATAGATAGATAGATAGATAGATAGATAGATAGATAGATAGATAGGTAGCTTACCATAGCAGCTGGTACATTAAAGTACAGATACAATCAAAATACAAGGGAAAATATAGAAAATGTACTGTATAAAATATATTTAAAAACTATTAAATACTATGTAGAATAAAATTCTTAAAATAAAATAAAATAAAACACTGAGGTAGAAAAGAAAAGGTAAGTGGAACACACGGGGCAATTCTGACAGTAATAATAATTAATAATAATAATAATAATAATAAATTAAGAGCATTCCACCAGCACAGCACCATCTTGTACTAAAGAATAAATAGATAAATAAATAAAATAAAGCCATTAAATGTACTAATTTCTCTTGGAGAAATAAACCAAAAAAATACACCAAGCTGCAGCTGTTATCAGTTGAATTGAATATTTTAATATGTTCATAATATCACACACAAAAACAGTACTGTGGTTATGTGCTGTTTTTAAATATCTCCTCACATAAACTCAAACTGTGTTTAAATCCCCTGTCCTGCGCTCTGATTGGCTGAAAAGAGTTACGGGGTGGGCGGGGACGCTGATGCACAGGCATTCAACATCTGGGAGAAAAGTGAGCCGGGCTGGGCGGGGCGCCACACAATATAACGAACGGGTCAACCAATCGGAGCGGACGCGATCCCAGCATCAGCTCCGTGATTGGCTGGAACGCCTGTCAAAGTGGCGCGCGGGGGGGGAGGGGCGTGGTCTGAACGGCCGCCCGAGTGTTGTGATTTTCAGTCCGGCGTCAGTCTTGTCACAGCAGCGAGGGGCGCCTTTTCTCTGCCCGGCGCTCTGGGATTACTAACCGCCTGACGAAGAAACAACTAGCGACAACTAACTCTTCTGCCTTCTTCACCGCTTTCCTTCTCCTCTGCTGTCCTCTGAGACACAACGACGCGTGTTTTTTGTTCACACTGGAGGACGCGAAGGGGAAACAATAAGGTAAGAAGTGGCTCGGCTTTAGCTAGTTGAGGACTTCGGCGATGCTGCTGCTGCTGCTGCTGCAGCTGCGCTCACTTTCTCATCAGGAGTGTGAGATGCTCCCAAGTTTTCCTCGGCGGTGGAGGGTTAATACAGCGCACCAGACAGCTGCATTAATTTTAATCACGTAAACACAACATTTCTGACACGTCTCGTTGAGCAGAAGTGTTCTTTTTAGTGCGCTCAAGTTGCGTTCAGGGTCCGGAGAAGCCGCTTGTTTTCTCTCTCTGTCTCTCTCTCCTGCTGCTCGGCTCTTGCAGAAATCAGGAGCCAGTATCAGCTGACGTTACACTCATTTTTCTCTTTTTGCAAAGACATTTTGTTTTCCTCCGTGCTGTGGTGAGGCAATTTATCACACATTTCTGTTAATGCACGCTTTAATGTATGCAACACTCCAAATGATGTTTTCGCTGCCTGCCTGCCTGCCTGTCTGTCAGGCGGTTGTCCCTGCAGGACTCCTCTCCTGCAACTTACTGCAAATTAGCAGCTGATAGCGTCCCTCCGGCCCCGAGACACTAATTGAATTTGGATCCCCTGGTTTTTATTTCTTTCTTTCCCCAGCGGAAACGGGCCATATTTGTGCAAAAATAAAAAGCAACACATCATGTATGCAGATCGCAGATAACATCCTTAAATCAATGTGAGCTTCCCTGGAGATTTAAAAGCTGCTAAATAAAAATGCTTCGTGCATCTGCAGGGTTTTTTTTTTTTTTTTTTTTTTTGTCTTTATGCCAAACTCGGAGGGGAGAACGATGAGCTCATTGTTCTAACAGGTTTCTGCTGTTTGCACGCAGCAGTCTGCAGCGGACCTGAGTCTTGCCTACGATGCACAAAGAGATTACAAACCTGTGTTGTTGGTGTTCTTTTTTTTTCCTGCTGCTGGTTATTTATGTTGGAATATGTGCTCCGAGCTGCTCTCCAAGCCTTTTTTTTCCCCTCTAGCTTTGGAGTGGGACCGTGATTTGTCTCAGCCTGTTGTGCATTAGCCTGCTCATCGCCCCTCAGTGGGTGTTCAGTTTCAGCTCAGAGAGACTTCAACAATAAAATAAATCTCCAGTATGCAGAAACAAGACAGACACCAACACTTCTTCCTCTTCTTCTTCTTCGATCTTCTTGCTTGTTGCAAGGCTGTTTTTATGCCCTCACGTCTGACTCAAAGGCAGCTTGCTTCTTTTATTTTTTGTTCTTTCCACTGATCTTTCTCTGGCCTTGCAAAAAAGTTTTGGAGGCATTTTAAATATGCATGTTCAGCTGAAGGCTGGAGGATGGACTGATTTTTTTTATGGGAGCCAATATTCAGCATCCTTTTTGAGAGTTTGGATCTTGTGTTTCTTGTGTCTGATTGGCGATAAAACACATTTATTTTAAAGTTTGTCCGTGATGCAGCGTCCATCTTCGCTCATAATGCTATCTGATTGGTTACACGTCAAAACTAACAGCCTATCAACACTGGACAGTCTGATTCTGCAAACTAAGGATTAACCAAAGTTGTCAAATAAATGTAGTGGAAGAGAGGAATGGGAAGTACTTCAAAACTGCACTTAAAGAGGCAATCTGTACTTTTGGAGGGGAAATTAAAACCCCAAACTTTGATATTTATTTATGATATTAATGAGGTCAATAATATTTATCTTTTCCTTAAGTGAATAAGCAAGCTGTTCTCAGCTCCCCAGAACACTGTTCGAAGCTAGAACGGTGGCAGGGTCCGCCACATATCAGGAAAAGTGAAACGGTATGAAATTGTGTTGTCCTTTTTAATGTCGGGTTGTTTATTTGCTCATGAAAACAAATGTAGTTTCTTTCTCTAACGTCAAAGAAGATGTTTCTCTTCCGGCTAGAATGTCTTCTCCAAAACTACATAGTGCACCTTTAAGTAGAGTACTTGGATGAATTGTAGTTGATTTTGACACCCAAGATTTGAATTATTACTGCAGATGTTTTTGTCAGTTCCAGGTGTCACTTATCGATCTCCTTGATTGTTCGGTATCGACCCTGAAGAAGCATACCGGGTCGATCCATATAAAGGGTTACACTGCATTGATTGAACAGCACAAACAACTTTGGCTCATTCACAGTCTTGTTTTTGGTTGTTGAGGCAGAAACATGCGCTCTGCTTGTTACAAGCAGTCAGATGTTTAAGTGGAAACTGTGTGGTCAGATCTTGTGATTTTTTTTTTCCCCCTCCCTGCACATCTCAGCTGCTGCAGTGATATCACGGATGTGGAGGCCACAGATGGCTTGCGGTTTCCTACCGCAGTCGTACGGTGACTTAGCACTCCGCGCTGCTCCGAGGACATTGCAGCGCGGTTTCAGGTTTATTTTATTTGACATGTCACTGGTGTGGTGACAAGGAGAGGTGCTGCTGCTGCTGCCCTGCAGGAGAGAAGTGAGATGCTCCTGCAACTGTCTGCTACTCACCAGCATGTCTGCCTGCACTCCTACTTACACTATATATAGTGCAGTCAAATCTATATTCAAGCCCCGTGTGTGTGGCGCTCGCAAACAATCAGCCGCTCTCTGTTTTTCTAACACAACACCATTAGGAAAGTCACATTCTGCTGACGGGTGAGTTACAGTCGTAAAATGTGAGGGAGAGCAAAGCGGCGGCGGTGCATTCATTTCCTCGTCACCTCTGGAAATTGCCCGCTCTTCGTCCAGCTCTCATTTTCCAAGCCCTGATAGGTCCGCCGCTCAGTTAGCATGGTTAATGGTGCATTTAGCCCAGTTTGTAATTTTATTTCCGATTTCCATTTCGCCACTTGCTTTTTAGTTTGAAATGACAAGAGGCCCCGGCGGAGGGGCCCCGCGTGTGCAGATGGCATCTTCCTAATGGGTCCTCAGGGTAATGATGGTTGAAATAGGCTCCCAACCACGGGCTGGAGGACTGTGGCCCTTAGGGGACGTTCTGCAGGCCTATTTCCATTTTCATCATCGAGATAAAGTGCTCAATATGTGAACATAGCTACATATAACACCCAGACACACTTACACACACACACAGGTTGTCTGCAGTTTGGACTGGTCAGAGGGAAAAAACTGAACTTTAGTGGAAATATGAAGACATGTTACATTAAATCCTCAGGCGAACTTGAACCCTCTGAATTGCCGCCCTCACGCTCATTTCCCCCCCATTTCAAGCTCAGTAGAACTTGAGAGCCTTGGATAATATTTTTCGGGCTATTGTTGTGGCACCTCGACAACAGTGATTTGTCTGAAGTGTCTCAGAGCCTAAGCACATGGCGGCATTGTGCAACTGCCGGTGTCTGAAGAATGGGCCGGCGCGGTGCCGTGCTTCAGGAAGCAACAGTTAATCTCGGCTCCTCACCCGCGACATATGGGACTTTGTTTGGCCCTGCACCTGAGAGAGGCTCCGGTCTGTGGCACCTCATGTTTCATTTTGATAATGGCTGGTTACCCGTGGCAACTGGGCAGCCAATAAGAACCCGGTTTCTTGGAGTGGATCTTGGAGAAATGGGGGTGGGGGAAGAGGGGCGGGCTGTGAGGATGTGAGCTCCAAGGCTGCGTCCCTCCCCTCCACCCTCCAGCCTTTCCTCGGCTAGCTGTGTCCAGTGAAGGGTGTGGGACCCCTGGGGAGTGAATTATTACCTGTCAGCCCCGCAGGCTCCCCGTCATCCATAATCCAGGGCTGACGCAGCACAGGCCGGTCCAGGCTATCTGCTGAGACCGCCTGGGCCTTGGCCTCCAGGTCCGACCCCGTTTGGCCACAGCTGGCAAGAAATCACATTAACATGTTGCATCAAGCGTTACAAATGCACAGGTTAAGAATAGCGGGCGGACCTGCCCCCCGTACCTTCTGCCGCGTGGCTGAAGTGGGTCCTCCATCACTGTCCTCGTCCTGTGTGGCTCTTTCTTTTTTTTTTTTTTCCCCCTCCAGTAGCTTTCAGCCGTTTTTTCCAACTGAGCAGAAATAACTTCTTTAATGTGCTCGTAGGAAAAGTTCTCCCTCATCGTTTTGCTGATTCAGTGCGCAGTATCTCTCAGGTACATATAGGCCTGAATGATATTTAAAGTTAATTTTCCAGATTGCCTGTGGTACAGACATAATGTACACTGCCAATTTAGTTACATCTGTTTCCCTATTATTGTTGCCGCTCTCTGGAGGTGAACGCCGTGGATGTTTTCAGCGCTCACTATGCGTCCTCCCACCCGTCCAATCATCAGCTATTAGATTTGAACCCATGGCAGCCTTGTAATTACTTCTGATCCCCAAAACAGGCGTGCAGCGGCTTTCCTCCTGTGGTCCTGGTGTGGTTTGGTGCAGGACTGGTAATTACAGCCAAGCTGATGAGTGTGTAAATTTTGGGAGGAAAAGCTTTGAGTTCAGTGAAAGGCTAGAAGGGAAGAAGAGGGAGAAGAGGAGAAAGATGGCGGGAGGCGGCAGACCACAAAACTGGACAAGTGACAGGCCTCGGTCCGTGCGTCCAGACTGGCTGTCTTCCTGTGGTTTTGTCGAGCTGTTCCTCAGAAACGTTAACCCCTTGTCGAAACATGGACTCTGGCTCCGCTCGCCAAACCCGCCGCGGCCACAAGCAGCGCAGCAGGAACACTGGATCACTGTCTGGTTACGCTTCATGAAGCACGGTGGATGGAGTCCAGCAATTAGAGGGGGGAAAATAGAACCTGTAGCTCGCGATGTCAGCAATTTGCCTTCGATTTATATTTCTCTGGCCGGAGAGGGTCTCGTGAAAGAATCCTTGTTAGAAAACCTCAGAAGCTATTTGTTTTTTTGAAGGCTTTTATCCTCCTTTGTTTCAGTTCTACGTAAAGTCATGCACCGAGGTTTCTGTCTGTCGTTTGTGGTCATGATACTTTTTAGATTCATGCTTTTGCCTCCCTCAGTTCTGTATTAGTTGCCCTTTTTAGATGAAGGAGAGAGTAGTCATTCATTATATAGTATCAAAGACACACACACACACATATACACACACACACACACGTACACACTCTTTGACATATGTAACAGGGAGGCTACCCAAGGGGCAGCTTGGATGCAGCCTGCACAACAAAAAACGATCTCTGTTCAAAAGTTAAGAAAAATGAATCATCCAGAAATATCATTTTTCATGCATATTTCATGTGAAGAAGTATCTAATGCGGCTTCATATGTGCGTGGATTTTCATCGTTTTAAAGGATTATTGGCTGATGACTAAGCGCAAAGATCCTCCAAAACTCCCATTCAGCTGCATCACCCACAATCCCCCAGAATCCTGTTTATTTTAAAAACCTTAGCGCTCAGTGGCATAATATTAAACTCCCAACAGATTAAGATAATACAGACATCAGAGCTTTTCCCTCTCGCCACCACGGAGTGAACAGAAGCACAACTTCGCCTTTTTAAATCCACTTCGATTCTCCTCGCCGCCGTGTTTAACGGGAGGAAGCGACTGAAATAAGGAAACAAGTGTCTCTGTAAATAGCCTCTGGCCATACATACCACTTATTGATTGTTGAACTCTTAGTTGGTTGGGCTTGGGGGGGGGGGGGGGGGAGTTGGGGGGGGGGGGGGGGGGTACAAGTGCATTGGTTTGTTGCTCCAAATGATCTCTTAATCACTTCATAATGAGGGCAGACCTCCCGCATCATTGATTAGCCAGCGAGCCTGAAAGTGGAGCAAATCACCCCCCTGACTTCCCAATGGCCTGTCCCTCCTGCTGCTGCTGCTGCTGGTGGGGAAATTAGGCATTACTGTGAGAGTTATGTTTTTTTTTTTTAATTTAAGATGAATGATATACGCCATGAGATGTGGAGAAATTAGTGAATCGTCAGATTTATTTTTTTTTGCTGCATCATTTATGCCCTTAACTGCTTTTAAAATGGAGATTTACTGAAACTGGCAGTATTCACACGGATCTAATTTAAGTCTGTTTAGCATGTTCGGTAAATTAATTTTGATAAACTGTGCTGAGTCGTGATTTGGAGCAGGATGACAACTTAAATTTTGGGGGGAAATTGCATCCGTAGGGCTGCAACCAATGATCAGTGTCGTTATAGATCACCTGCTAATTATGTTCACGGTTAATTGTTGGAAAACATTTTGAAATATGCGCGTCACAGTTTTCGATTGCTCAAAGCGACGTCTTCTTATTGATCCTCTCGTCCAAACAGCAGTCAGACTCTTAATTTACTATCAGGCATGCAGCAGATCTCCACATTTAAGGAGCTGTAACCAGCAAATGTTTGACAGTTTTGCTTGAAAAGTTTGTTTAATTGATTATCAAATAGCTGGCCATTAATTTTCCTTTCGATCAGTTAATCGACTAGTTGTCACAGCTGTAGTTTAGGATGTAGGATGTTTAGTTGTAGGATTAGGACGCTCTGAAACAGAATATAAAGATGCTGTGTCAGTAGTTTTTCAGGGCTTTATCTTCGGTAAGAATGAGACTTAACAGAATAAAGCAAGATGTACGTATTTAGTTGTGTGTTTGGGAGGAAATTCAAGTGAATGAAGACACTAATTACGAAGAGAATGGCAGAAAAACACGCATTTGAATAAAGCACATTTCAGATGCATGAACATGTCTCTCAGCCAGGAGAATGTTAATCAAATCCATTATAGTTGATTAATATTATCTTTTTGATTGTTACATTTTTGGATTTTATTGTGCTCCCCAAATAAATAAATGCTATTCCGCCGTAATCCATGATCAGTACGAATAATTCAAACGCTCTCATCGTCCAGCGCAAATCACTGTGATGATTTGTTTTGGGTATTTAAATTATTTGGTATTTGCTCTGTTTTAGAAAGTATCTTTCTTTTGCTCATTCTGTCTTCCTTAATAAGAACTGGGTAGCACAATAGGCAGATAAAAGGACCAGCATGCACCAGGATGGGTCCATGTTCTGTGTAGCGGAGCAGGAGAGGCGGCCGATGTCACGATTTCTTTGTTCTTCGCTCACTTGCTCGTCGAGGATAAATGAAAAACTGAACTGACGGCAGACTCCTCACCTGGGTTCAGTCTGACGGTGCAGCAGTTGCATTGTGATATTCTGGTTTGTTTTGATTTGGATCATGACAAATAACCTTTCGAGGTTTTATTAGTCGGTTGTGAGCAGGGTTGCCAATCAAGAATATCTCATATCACAGTACATAGGTGACTTTTATCCATACTGCCCACCTCTCCTGCATCCCCTTCATCTTCAGATCTCACATCTCCATCTCCGCGGCTGAGTGTTCGTTGATGTGGGTTTTCTGGAGCTTCGTTTTCCCTGAGATTGGCTCTCAATCAAGCAGCGTGGGCAGCACCGTAACGACCTTCTCCTCGGATTTTTCAATTTGTGAAGTTTTCCTTTTCTGTTAGTGGAGTTATTTTCTTTGCCTGTTCAGCCATGGTGGCTATCACAGCTTGTACTAACAGCCCAGTTACTCTCCCATTTCCTCCAAACAAACGGCTGTTGTTGCTGCAGGAAATGTAACCATCCATCTTTTTGCTAGAGGTTATTTCCCTGGAAAGACCTTCCAGACACGCAGGGCCTCTCCACTCAGCTCTCTCTGATCTGGTTTACACTCTTCTAAAGAACACTAGGCACAGCAGACGCCTGTCGCGTTTTCAACGCGATAAGTCGTTACTGATACGCGTCGTCTTTTTTGATCCGCGCTTCTCATCGCAGAAGAAACGAAGCCACAGAATGTACTTGGTGTTTTTAATGACGTGTTTGGCTGCGTATCACGGGAGAACATAACATATCCTACTTTTGTGCGACACAGATTTGAATCACACAAATGATGGAGTGATGAAACCGAGAGAAAAAGAAGGTTGAGCCAGACACGATAGGGAAAAAAAAAACAGGTTGGCTTCATTGAAGTTGGCCGCCGTTGCCTGAGAATCTGCCGTCAGCCGTCTCTATTTTGGCACGGCTGTGTTTTCATCCGATCGTTAGTCTGCTGTTTAAACGCGTGCGAGTTGGACAAACTTCTCTGCCAGACTCTTTTTAATTTAGGTTTGATTCAGGAGTCAGCTGCGTGCCTGAGCTCCCGCTTTGTGCAATTTTAAGATAAGAAAACTTTTTTTTTATGTCGGTTTAATGCAGGTAATCTTACGACGACTGTGTGGCTTCAGAGAGCTGCGAGTGTGAATGTACAGCAGTGGAGCTGTGACACTAAAATGACCTGCTGACGTTCAGACTGGAGTTAAAGCTGCAAGTGATGATATTTTCATTATTAACTGATAGTTCAGTAAGTAGAAATGTCAAAAAATGATGACAAATGTCTGTCACGAGCTTCTCGAAGCCAAAGTTTAGTCTAAAAATACTTATTTTGGTCGAACTGCCGCTGAAACAATTAAACCCTTTTCAGACTGCAGACAAATCAGATTTCTTTCTCAAATTTAGAGCGATCACCTCGAATGTTTTCATGCAGACTTCACCAACCTTTCTGCATTGGTTTACTGTGGTAACGACAAAGGCGTCAGTAACTACGTACACTGATGGAACGGCATTTCCAACACGGAAGCATGAGAAACAGAGATCCATCATCTCACCCTTCCAAACGATCACGCCATCGTGCCGTAGAGTAGCGAGACTGTTTGCTGACTGTTACTCTCTGTGTTGTCCTCAGTGCAGCTCTGCCAGCAGCAGCTTGTATTCTGCTCAGCTGCTCTGATGCGCCTCCATGACTCTTGATCGGATGCTGTCACTGGATTTCGTCATTGCAACTGTCACGAGAGACGCTTTGAAATCCAACATTAGCGTCCAAAATTGCATTTCAAACCAAGCGTGCTTTGGATCCGAGCTGCAAATATGTAATATTTGTTTTTTTCCGCCGTCCAGACGTCTAAAACAAATCTGGATGCGCAGAAATAAGCAGATTTGCTCGCAGTCTGTACGGGACTTAAGTTAATTTGAATTGATTAGTCGATCTAAAGAACGACAACAATGTGTGACCATTTTTCAAGCATTTCTGCTTTTCTATTAGAGAGTTAGGAAAGGCAGGGAAGAGAGAGAAAGAGGATAAAATGCAGCAAAATGCAAAGAACCCAGGCTGCTGTGTTTGTCTCTTTGGGCTTTAGAAAACTGTGATTGTCATTTTGCATCATTTTCTGATGTGTTTTTTTCCAGAAAGGTCAAGTCGAAGTTGAGTGCAGTTTCAGGGCTGCAACCAGTGATTATTTCTTTATCAACTGATTCGATGATTACCTTCTTTTGTCCAACCAACAGTCCAAAACCCAAACTCTTCATTCACTTTACTGTCATAAATGATGAAGAAAAGAAGCAAATCCTCACATTTAAGAAACTTGTGCCAGCCAATGTTTTGACAGTTTTGCTTGAAATATTACCTGATTGTTTTATCAATTAGTTGTGGGCAATTAATTACCTTTCGATTGACACATCGATTAATCAACTAATGGTTGCAGCTCTGTAGAGTTTTACAGTGGACCGATAAAAAATACAAGGTTGGCAGCGAAGTGAAGACTAATTGGAAGCATATTCTGATTGTGTTTTGTGTCCCAGTGGAGTGAAATGCAGCAGAAATCCATCAAACTGAACACTTCCTGTATTTCCTGTTAAGAAGTGTCGTTGTTGTTGGAAAGTAGTTTTCATTCCCAAGGCCGAAGAGCAGATCTACGCAACGGAGGCTGATTCAGAGCATTGTGGGTTAAGAGTTTTTGGCAGAAGGAGACTGAGGGACTGAAAATCTGATCAGATTTTTTTTTTATTCCCTTTTTTGGGTTTCTCTTGATAATCCGTTGCACAGCAATTGTCTGGCTTGTCACATCTTGGCTAAAGCAATTAGGATGAATGTGGGAGGGGAGGGGAGGGGGGGGGTCTGCTGGTTAGCTACTATAGAAGTAATTCTGAGTTATGTTCATGTCTCATTGTTGCTTAATGCAGTTTTTTCGAAAATGAGAATTTTTATGGTCCTGAAACGTGAAATGAAGCAGGAAATTAAAAACCCAGATGAGCCCTTTTTTTTTTTTCCCTGTCCTCCTCATCCAAAGTTGCTGCTTTCTCACAGTTACGTCCCGTCAAATCCCACTCCTGCTCAGCGTACGCTCAGCAGGTGACAGGTATTCACAGATTTAATTCATATAAGTGTTCACACAAAGTCTGAGTAGTCACGCGTCTTTGATAAACTAAATGGGCTCTCCTCTAAGTGGTGACTTGCGTACTTTCAGCGAGGACCTGACTGCTTCTAATTTCCAAACTTTCCATAAATAGCCGAGCTGTTTGACCTTGTTCCTTGAAAAAGTTGGCCAGTTCCCGTCGCACCTCCTCGCACTGTACACGCTTTGAACGGACGGCAGGAAGTTAAACTTTGCAAGCCCCTAATTTTAGGTTCATTGACGCTTTTATGAAACTCAGATTGGCTTCCCAGCTCTCCTGCTCCCCCAGGCTTTTTATCCGATTTCTTATGCATGCACCCTGCGCTCTGCAGATATGAATTGTGGCTGATTTTCCACAAACAACACTCTGCATACCCTTGTGCTTAAATCAGGAATGTGTTAAATTTAGAACATGCGCTGCTTCTTTTTAAGGTTTAACTCTGAATCCCTGTGCCTGTATGCATATGAAGTGTTTTACCTGCGTGCGAAGCCTGCAGGGGTGTTTGATAGTGGCTGTTTATGATCTATACTTTTAGCTCTCACGCTATTATTTGTGTATATTTCACCGGTCACCATATGTGCACTGCATATTTGGCTCGGACACGGCGTAAGATAAGTCTGCTCGCCCACACTTAGCTTGGTCATTTTCCTCTGTTTCTCAGAACTCCGGGCTGGTTTCCATCGAATCGATGCTATTTTTAAACAGGTCTTTGGGGGAGAGCGCGGGGGTTTATCGGGGGGTTTCAGTTAGTGTCATATGAATCCAAACCGGGCAGCCGTCCAGGGTGAGTAAAACACACCTCCTCCTCCCCTACAGTGCCCTGAACTATTCCCATTCCAGGAGAGTGTGTATGTGTGTCAGTTTATTAACCATGTGTTGACTCACTGCTGCAGCTGTGTCTCTCTCTGTGTGAGTGTGTGTGTGTGGGACAGAATGTGAGTAGTTGTGGTCAGGAAAAAGAAATAATTGATTCCTCAGAGATGCATCATGAGTCTTTCTTGAACAGATTAGCGTTGATGCCGGAAAAAGAAGTCTTAATGAGGATTTTAAAATTACTTTCTGAAAACATTATGTAACTTTTTATCACCTTAAAATAACGGCTTCAAAATCATGTTGATGGTACAGATGTAGGAGGAGCCGGATCGCAGCGTTACAGACATGTTTACCTCATCATACACTTTTTCAACAAATGTCATTGTTATGAAGTAACGAGTTTTGTTCGTAGTTGGCATCGACAGTACGTCTGACAGATCCAGGATTTGTACTTAGAACAGTGGCGTGGCACTCAATCTCTGGGGGGCGCTATATCGCACAGAATTTCCACATAATGTTGCTTTAATGTACTTGCTTTAAAAGAAATATATGCACAGAACACAGCTGTGCTACAGTGATTATTGTATTAATTGATTGATTAATTTGCCACAGATTCTTTTTTTCTTTTAGGTAAATCTGCATCAAAATAGTCAAAAGTATTTGTCACAATGTTTTTAAAATGTTGAGGTAGTTTCTTCAAATTGCTTATTTCACCCGACCAACCAAAATTCACATAATCATTACCCACAAAAAAACACAAACTACAAAAAAGTCCAAAAGGGGGATGTTAACTTTCAACCAATCAGATCAACAGTAGAAGAGCGCGAGCAGCCTTCAGTCCCGCTCTGGGCTATCCAGCTATGCTAACCTCTTGTTGTCAAACTTAGAAACTGGCTTTGCCTCACCTGTCATTTGAACCCTGATTGGTTCAACCACTGTGTGTGCAGCCACATTCACATAGCTTGAAGCCTGAAGGAATGATGGATTTGCAAGATCACGCCATCACGTGAAAATCCAGCTGCCCTGTAAGGTAGAAAAAAAAATCAGAAAATGCACGAAATCCTAAGGGAACCTGTAGAACAATGACCCATGGCTTCATTTATGTCGGAGGTCTATTAATTGACTTGTTGTTTTCCGGTAGTAAAGCTTACACACATTAATACCCAGTGACGTTTGGCTGCTCATCAATGCTGCGTGTTATAAACAAACTGTTACCTCAGCCTGCCACTCGTCGTACGTCTGCTGGTGTATAAGATGCTTTCAGAAATAAATAAACATGACCTTTCCCGTGATGGATATGGGTAATGATGTTCCTGTGAATGTGGCCGGGAAGAAGGCAGATGGGAATGTGTTTTTGCTTTACACAACTGATTATCAGTATGGGCAGCTTTGATGCATTGGTGCTGTATGTCGACTATCTGCTGCAGATGAAAAGGGTCAGAAAATGAGATTGTGGGGAAACTTTGATCCTCCAAACATGAGCACAGTCTCAGTAATCGCAGATGATGGGTTCAGCCGTAATTGTGCAACACTGACGATGATGCGATGCGGCCGGCCGTAAACATTTTCCGTTAATTCACTCTGAGGCTGTTAACTTATTTCCGCCAAAAGAGAGACACAAACACAACACAACAAAACACCTCCCACTCAGTCACGCGAGCCACTTCCCCGGTCCAGAGAATGAATCCTCAGCTGCTGTTTGATCTCTCCTCACTGCTCTCCTGTGTTTCCAACCCTGCCTCCACCGTCCGTCCCCGAGGGGCAGTGTATCTGGTGACTGACGGCATGAAAACCAGCTCGGGGTAAACAAAGCACCCACCACCAAACCACGCTTATTGCTTTAATGTCACGACTGCCTGACAGGCGGCCGGGTGAAAGGAATGAGGGGGCAACACACACACTTTCACTCTGAGGACATGTCTGAGGCTGACAGTAGCCCTCCAGCAAAAACACAGACGGACTGAGTTGGTGTGGGCCTGTTGTTACAGGTACCAAGAGGATGAAATGTCAGGAAGTCCAGTTGGAAGGCTATCGGATACGAGCTGTTTATAGACAAAATGCTGCAAGCTGCAAAGAACTCACCTTGTATGGATTCTTGCATACATTTGCTTGACCAATCTAGTAGATGCACGGTAGTTTGGAAGTTGCCATCGTCATGGCCTTGTTAGATGGTTGCCACCTGCTCGCTTCAAGAAATCCTCTAGTCCCTCGCTCTTGCAATATCTCAGCGTGGTTCAATACGACAGTAGGGCGTCAACTAATGATTGTTTTCACTGTCAATAATTCCGTCTCTCAGGCGAGTAGTTCTTTGGTTTATACAATGTCAATCAGTATTTACCAAAACCCACAATGACGTCTATAAATGTTTTCCGCCACAAACCCAAAAATACTCAATTTACTGTCGGAGGAGGAAATAAACCAGAAAATATTCACATTTAACAAGCCAGAAACAGAAAATTGAGAACCAGAAGATCTCTACCAAAGAGTCTTTGGGTTTTTGGGGTTTGAAGCAACTTGAGGACGTCACTTTGAAAAAGTTTGATGACCGTTCTCACAATTTCTTTGACATTTCGTAGACTAAAAGATAATTGACGAATTGTGAAAATAATCTGTAGTTAGTTGCAACCCCTGTGCTGTGGCGAAGGTTTGGCATGGACCAACTTGGATGACCCGCCATGAAGCGTAAATCCAGCTAGGTTCAAGTCTGATTGATGTGCAGCTCAAGCCGTTGTAAAAACCAAATCTTAAAACCAGCTGGCAGATTCCTCTCCCCACCGAGTGAGAGAGTAACTGCTAGTGTTACTAACAGTCAATTCTTTCTGCTGTCTTGCACCAGGTCAAGCTTTCACATACTTAGTCACTCATTTAAATTCAAATATCTATTTTACTGGCATGAAAGAAAGTGACAGAATGAAGTTTGACACAGTTATGGCAGTTACAAACTTGATTTTGTAACTGCCTTTTGAAGATAAACTCTCAGCCATCACCACGAAGTCTTTGAAGATCTAAGCCCCTATATGTAGAAATATACCTAGTTATGATCAGTCCACATATCAGCATTATTCAGTGATGAAAGTTGACGAGGGTTCTTCAATTTCCAATTTTCAAAGTAATTGAACCTAAAGACATTCATGATTTAAAAAAAGAAAAAAAAAATGTTTTGTGCAAGAGATGTGGATTTACATTCAATCAAATCTCTTGTGTGAGTTTCATTCACCGTCTAATGGAAATCATGAGTCATTTAACAAGCACCAGCACCCCCACCAAGATCTGGCGCGCTTCCCGCGGCGAGCTCCACTTCGGTGTTTGCCGCTCGTCAGTCAGAAGCCCCTCTGATGTGAAAATGAAATGCGTAAAAGGAGATGGACTGACTGCTCCGTGCCCAACACGTGCAGCGCACACAGGTCAGCAAGTGCGTCGAGGCGGTCCATTCAGCAGGAGGACCTTTTTAATTATGCTATGTTCTTTTAATTAACCAGCCGGCATAATGTCTGTGTCCATTCGTCACCCCTGCTTTGCTCAGGCGGAGCTGTGTGAATATACCGTCTTTTGTCTCCTCGCAGTTCCAGAGCTCCCTGCTTCCTATTATACTTCCTCATTCACTGAAATGTATTTTTTTATTTTTTTTATTCTTCTCTTTTTAGATTAGCATGATAATACCCCGTGGAGGGGAGGGGAAAATGGTGAAGAGCTATTGCGGGACTGCTCATCAGATTCACTGTGTGCAAGACCGTGGTTATTATCATACTGAATGCACCATCAGTTAAACTAACAGCCTGAATTCCGACATTTATCTCCAATATCATAGACCGACTGTCAATTGTACGGGGAGCACAATGGCAAATTATGGGTTATGTCTTGCTCCTTGGAGTCTGGATCCTTCCCCAGTGTAATTACGCTATGCTAATTCTGCTCCCCTACACCATGCACCTCCCATGACAGAAACAAGGCCTCCCAACTGTTCGGATGTCACAGACTGGGGGCGAGGTGAAATACGAGTGAATAAATGTGTTGGTTTGCGTGCTGGCGGTGCCCACGAAAACACGAGCGCTTCCTCCGTTTCTCCCCTTCAGCTCTGGGGCACATCGGCGGGGGGGGGGGGAAGCCTCAGCTGGAGCCCTGTTGCTGTGTTTCCAGAGACGGGGTCGAATGCAGGTCAGGCCACCTTGAACTCCTCAGCTGGATTTATTGTGTCGGAGGTGGACAGGGTCAGGCCGTGCGCCTCCTCCGCCACCCCTCCCTCCCTCAACACGAGGACTCAGTTAGCATCGGACATGGAACAGACACTGGCAGCACGGACAAATCCCTGTCACGCTCTCTGAGGAGAACCCTGCTGGGGTCAGAGGTCACGTGTTAAGGGGGAGGCGTTGCTGTGGCATGACCTGAATACTGATTGATTTTTCTCGAGTGGGTGTCGAGGGAGGGAGGGAGGGCCCGTCTGGTGATGGCAGGGAGGGGTCATGTCATTTACCCCTACCCCATGTGGCGATGTGGAGTGAGGGAATGCGGTACAAAGGAAAGGAGAGAGACACCGAGAGTCATAACATGCCTGACTCCGCTGTGTACCTCGGCGGGTGTGTGTTTTCACTTTCTCTGAAACAAGACACTAGACCACATGTTTTCCCTTTTAATAGACAGCTGAGTGGAGAAAGGGCAGGAGTGCGGTCTGTTTGCCAGATGATCACTTGGTTGTTGGCATTTGGTGGAAGGGATGAGGCCACTACTTTTCGGTTCCTTTAGCTAGATTTATTAGTTGTTCAAAAAAAATGCACAACCGTGGTGGCCACTGACAGTTATATAAATCATCCAATTAGAGCAGTTCAAAGAGCGTCACAAGCGACTTAAGAGCTGAAGGGAAATTCAATTTTCATAGTATTTTTTTTTTCTGGTTTTGGTCATGTAGTAACAATGTTACTGTAACCAGGTTAATTATTATTATTTGAGGACACGGTGACAACGCTAAAAATAAGTTAGAATAATAGTCACCATACAGGTTTCAAAGAAAAACAAGGTCAGGGGTTAAATCAGTCCCTAAACTGAATGTTTGAATTCACATCACAGTATACAGAGGGGCTTTATTAGATCAGCTCTGACCCTAAAATACTAACTATTCAATGAGGGATTGGGACAAGGCCATGCAATATATCGATTGTTATCTTATTATGATATTATGAACAGGAAGTGTTGTTGTTTCCTTCATAACAGCAAAGAGGATTTCATTTTCTGAACTTACCAGACTTGTTCTAATACTTGCTTTTACCCACTTTGTCATTAAACTGAAGAAATATCGTAATATTTGATTTTGTTGCCTGATCTTGGTTTCCTTGAAATTAAACGTGTTATATAATCTGGCTGAACTATTTTGATCACAACCCTACTGACTGTTTGACTGCTCAGGCTCAGTGCAGCAACCAAAATGGGATTTTCCATTTAAATAACAATATAAACAGTAAAACGATGACAAACATAAAAGTTTAAGGTTAAGATGAAGTTAAACATTGTAACATTTACATTAATTTAGTCAAAAGAAATAGAATAGATGAAAGATAATTTGCAATAATTCACTGGTTTTACTCTTGGCAGTCATATTTGTTTCCATTTTATTTCCTCCCATAAAAGTGCATGCTGCATTGAACAGAAATCTAATAGTCTTTCAGGGTAATTGTTTCACTTTTAGCCAAGCCACTGAAAACATAAAAGATGGTGTATTCTTGCTGACGTACCATGATATCTATCTGTGTCTAATTTTGATAAATATCTAGAGTCCAACTGTAATTATGAATAAAAAGCATGTCCTTATCCAGTATCTGCAATGGCATGATGCCATTTAAATGTCTCTCATCTCCTCAAGTCAAATAGAAAAAGGTCACGAACAAGACTGAATCGGAGAACTCATCATTACACTCAAACCTGAATATTCCCTATCAGGGCAACAGTGATATTTAAAGCCGACTTGTTTCTGCTTGAAGAAGCGCCAAACCTACAAGGATCATTCTGTCCTTTTGCTAAACCGCTGAGTAAAGACTAGAAATCTGATATTAAATGAAGATCTGATCCAGACCGACTTGAAGTGAATCCATGAAATAGCCCAAATTGTACGTGTTTGGTTGATCAAGTTGAAATTGGCCTCGAAAGCTTACTTTCCAGAGTCCTGAATCTACTCTGGACTGTCCCCCCTGCGGTATTACAATATACTTTGTTCTCAAGCCGGAAAAGAAGCTGGAAACCTGATTGGTTCATTTGTCTATGTTTAAGATTGATGTATGTCATGGATGTCTTTAACAGAACAAGAAGACTCGAGAAAAAGTCCTAATTTAACTACCACTAATTTGGTTTAAATTAAAACTTCTTTCAATTAAAACCTCTTTCAATTCCTACATCTCAAGCAGCCACTAAAGAGACCCATCGTGACAAGGAATACTCCCGCAGCCACAGAACGAATTCCTTAATTAAAGCTTGCCAGGAAAGAAAATAAAGAAATAAGAGCTGAGAAGAAAATGGTAGCAAGAAATCAGTACCAGAATAGTTAATTGTAATGGTTTTGGGCTTTGGATGATCCCAGGAAGCTTCTAAGCCTGATCCTCCAACCAGATCAGGCTCCCTGGAGTTTTGATCTGGGATGACGAGTGACGAAATCTTCCTAGAGTGGGCTAATCAAACTTCTGCCGGGGTATTAGCAGGGTGGGTAAGAGGTGTGCATGAGAATGAAGTCTTGGATGTCTTTTTTTTAAGAAGATATCTTCCCCTCAAGCCCTGTATTTACAATGCAAACCCCACCCAGCTGGTACTTTTAGTATATCCAAATAAACAGTCATCAGCAACTGCAGCTTGAACAGGGATAATCATTCCTTCCCTGCATTCCTCTGAACACATGTTATGTATTCTTGCATCGATAATGGGAGGTGACATAACCAGAGGTTTGGAGTATCATCTCCCATCCAACCGTCTTGGATCCATTTACAGAATCAATAAAGTCATTCCACATGTGTGAGGTTTTGTGGTGTCGATGCGTTCAGAAACGATTCTGCTGGTTACGCACTCTGAGAGCTCGAGGTAGCCAAAGCAAGCAAGCAAGCAAACGAGCAAAACAAACATCCGGTCCAACGGTTCAGAGGCCAAGCGTTGGTTTGATTATACTCTCAGTTGTGGGTCCAAGTTGTGGTTTGCAAATTTTCACTTTGAAGGATGGTGTTTAGGTATTTCATCAGGAGTTGAGTCCGAGCCCGGGCTGGACTGGCGTACTTTGGTCAGGGAATCATTCCTCCTTTTTCATCCTACCTCTTTAAAGTTTCTGGTCAGGACGTTTTTTTTGTTGCCTTTTGAGCATAATTCAAAATGTAAACTGGATTGTCTGGCACCTCTGCTGGCTGTTACTATTATTTTATGTTGGCACCAGTCACCACTCAATGGTTCTGACTTGTGAGGCTTGAAAAACAGACTTTTCCCAGCGTTGAACCATCCTCTGTTTTCATGCCCTCTACCTGCTAAATTGCAAGAGAATGATGATGATGATGGAAGACATGTTGGCACGATTCTAGCCGATGGCCAGTGGATCTACGTTACTGCAACCCTTCTTGGTTCTGCTATAAAGCACAAATGCACTTTGCTAAATTAATCAAGATGCAGTTAGGGGCAATTTGTAGTCTGGGAACTTTAAGTGCTTCAGAGATAGTCTGGAACCTTTTGTTTTAGCCTGCGCTGGAATTTGTTTCCCACAAAACCTTATCTGCCTTTTTGATGTTTTGGTGTTTTTCCCAGGCAGTCCTGGAAGTTCAGAGCTGATCTGCTTGTTCCTGCAAATGCTGAGCCCAGACTTTTGTCTGTAAACATTTCTCTTTATACGACCCAAACAAGAAAATAATGACCATATGCCAGATAGAGTCACTCTACCCAGGAAAGGCTGTTATTGATACAAAACACAGCGGTCTGTCTTTCCATCCGGGGCTTGTATTCCCTTTGTCAAAACAAAGAGAACTTGAGAGCACGGTGGAGGAAAATAAGCGGGTGAGATGGCTTCGCCTTAACCTTAACTGAACCATCATCAGCATGTGGCTGCCAGCTGGTGTGCTCACTAATCCAGAGGATGCTGCCTCTGCAAGTCTTTCAGGGCTCCGCTACTTGAAATGTGTTCGCCGGAGGTCAAAACCTCCATCATCACCATTTGTCAGAATTAGTCAGTTTGTGCAGGTCAGGATCCAACTAGGTCATTACATTTCGGAGCAGGCAAAGTTGAATAGATGATTATGGTCGTCTATCTCCAGGTTCAGGCCCGGAGAATCTGCACAGAGAGCTGCGAACAAGGAGATTTTCAGGAACAATGGCGAGGTTAATGAAATTCAAAAATTACAAATAGTTTCAATGCCTATTGTGATGTCTTTCACACCTTGAATTTGCCACATAAACCCCACTGTGATTGCGCATGAGATTGAACCCCTGATTGCTTTTTTATGCTTAATGTTCAGTTGAAAAGTAATCAGCAGTGAGTGTATGGAGCGGGAAATTAAATACATTTGCTATATGTTCAGGACTTGGCATATTCAAAAGCAGAGAAAATTGCTTATCAAGCACAGTGAGGTTCTCACTTATTCAGAAAATTCGCTTTTTATGCCTCTGCGCTGGCGATAACTGTCGCTGGAGGAATTATGTTTTCTTATTATCTGTCTCTACGTCCATTCCGTTCCCGTGAAAGCGGTATCTCAGGAACACCTCGAGGGAATTTCTTCTATTTGGCACAAACGTCTACTTGGACTGAGGGATGAACTGATTGGACTTTGGAGGTCACAGACCAAAGTTCAAAGGTTATTTACACAGTTTTGGCCATAACTCAAGAATTCATATGCTAATCGACAACATTTCACACGAATGTTACATGATAAGATGATGTTCAAAAGTCAACTTCTCTGTGTCATCATAAAGGTACGCAAAAACACTTTTCTGGGCATTATTCGACGCCACAACCCATATTTCATGGTAATCGCCAATGGCGCTTATTTTGAGCGTTCACCTTGAAACCGTGTTGACTGTTTTGTTGAACATGTGTGTGAAGCATCAACCTTTTTTGGAATTTGCAGCTTCTTTGCAGCAACGTCCTTGAATATTTTCACGGCTTTAACCTTCTGTTCTGTCAGAATGAGCTTAATTGGACAAGAATATGAGCACATGCAATAAAATTTGACTCTGTTTTCTTCGTCTCAATGAGCTAACAAACTAATAGACATACAGCAGTAGTCCACCACACACTTGTGGGTTTTTTCACTACATATACACTACAGTATAAAGTTAATCTGGACAGACAACGATGTAAACTGCAACTCATCCTGTGCGTGGAGGCATACTACCTCGAGGCGCTTATTTTTGTTCTGACATCTCAGTAAGCAGGAGAATTTTTGTTTTATTTGCAATATCATATGAAGTTCAGTTTAGTTTTGTGAACTGGCAAGGTGGGAATGTTTTCCCGGGAGCAGATTGCCAGAGCAGATTGTGAACTGAGATGCCATCGTCAGATTTGGCCAGTTTGAGCTCCAGGATTTGTCAAAAGATTTTGTTCACTTATTGCAAAAGCAACCTGTTCTCATGCAACATGGCCAACCGCGTCTGTTCCCCTGAGTCCAAGAAAAATTGGTTTACATTGTTGCGTCACATTCTGAAGTTTTTCTGCTGATTAGAAATCGTATATGTGGTGGTGATGGTATATAATCATCTGTTATTGTTAATCATTGTTGGAGCTTTGAAGTGAGATACAACACTGTTGCTCTGTCTGCTCGTAGAGGCTTAGGTTGCATCCCTGTAAGCTGTCCAGCATTATGTCACGGACAAACACAGATGTAACAGTGATCTCTTATTTTTCCTTCGCAGATACTCTGACAGCTGCTGTCTTAACCAGCCTGTGCCGACCTGCTGTACTCACCTGCTCGGAGGATCGCTGTTTGAAAGCTAAGGTACAGTACCAATGCTGTGTATTTTCTTAAGTGGTTCCTGTGTAATTAATTGTTGAATATCTGATTTGGGGAGGCTTGGAAGTCTCTGTTCCCTGATCTTTTAAATGCAGCATTTAGATTGAATTGGATGTAACGTGACAGAGGAAGGAAGCTTTAGGAGGCATCTACAGAGACCACTCAATTAAAGGGTCCTTTGTGGAAATCCTGCTACTGAAAGAGCTTGTTACTCACGACTCAATCGCTTATCTTCTAATTCTAATCAAATGTCAGGAGTTGGCTTTTAAATATTTGGGACTTTAATGAAACGTTTTTTCTTTACCCAAGGACAAACTTGGAGTGTGAAGCCATTGTGCTAGAATTTGCAGCGCTGCTACGTTTCTTAAGGCCTAGACAACACGTTTTCTCAATTAGTTTGTCACCAGCTGCAAAGAGGTGCTACATGAGTACGGAGCAGACGGAGTATTTTGCTGTCAAAGTTGGATTAAGTGTTGTTATTTTTAATGAGTGCTATCTGTATTTAATGTTTTTGTCTGAGCTTTTGTCTCTGGTTTGAAGTCAGCGCGGCTCAACTGTGGATAGTTTTATGAATCTGATGAATCTATTATAAATCTTGCAGATCCCTTCAACTAAGGATTATTTTCATTATGGATTGATCTGTTGCTCATTTTCTCAGTTAAATGATTAGTTGTTTGGTCTGTGAAATGGTAATTAGTATTTTCCAAGAGCCTTAGATGATCCTCAATTGTCTTGTTTTGTCTAAAACGTAAGATATTTGTCAGATGTGAATTTCTTTGAGTTTTGATGAAGCAGAATAGGTTTTTTTAAGCTCTTAATAAAAAAGGATGTGTTCTTCTGAACTTAACTTAAATGATTGCTTATTAAGTCCTGATTATTTAAGGGTATAGAGATCTATTAAAGCCAATTATTACATGTTATGATGAACGAACATAGGCAGGAAAACTGGCTTGAGTTTATCTACATTGTATTTCTGCTGCTAGGTCTGACTACATTTTGCATGTCCGTCCATCGGTTTGCTGTGAAGTTTTTCTTTATCCCAACCAGAGGTCTGTGAGCGTAGGGTGTCACATGAAGCACAGATTGTAAGGTTTAAGACAAACTTTTGATTTTGGGCTTCATAAATTGACTCGACTACCTACAATATTGAGCTATCGATGAGTACACTGCATACTAATGATGTGCACACACCTGGCTGAGGTCATCCCGTTGCGAGGTTGTCAGGTAGTCGAAGCGGAAACAACTGCAGGAATGCATCAGAAACTTGTAGAATCACTGAGACGCTATTGTGTCTGGCCGGGCATTTCCCCAGTGAGCTCGAATGTGGACAGTAGAGGACAGGGCCAAGGAGCGGCGATGACAGGACGCCTCATGGGATGGCTGGAAACAGATGGCTGGCCAGATGCAGGCCTGCTGTGACCTTGAAAGCATCTGAAGGTAAAACCAGCAAAAAGTCTCAAAAACAAGTGACGAAAGACAATACAGCAGGAGTGGCAGCGCTGTGTTATTCAGTTGTTAGACTTGTTAGTATGCGGGTAGATGTGACTGTGTTGCATTAGTGTGTGATCACGCATGCAGTTAATTTGCTTTGGTTGGTACCTCATCAGAGAAGGTAACCCCTTTTAGGCATGTTTTCTTTTGTTTTTGTTTTGTTTGGTTCACACTCGTTCGATTGCAAGTGAACCATGGCTTGTAAACACGAGATTCATCGACGTACAAATCTTTTGATAATTGGAAACGTTCTGGTTACCTACCGCCGTACAAGGTTTGAGGATTGCAGTCTGTGCAGCTTTACCTTAGCATGAGAGACTTATCCAAGCTCTTCTCTATTGATTTTATTATCAACTAATCTGGTGATCATATTCTAGGCCAATCATTTAATCTGTTAGTATAGTACTTATCAGGAAAAAGTGAAAGATTACCATAATAGTTTAACTTGGGATATAATAGACGATTAAGAAAACATATACAGGGTTTGTACGGGTGCTTGAAAGCCTTGAAAGTGCTTGAATTTCAATGTTGTGTTTTCAAGGTCTGAAAAGTGCTTGGATTTTAGTGTAAGTACTTGAAAGTGCTTGACATTATAACTCTGTGTTTTGGCAAAATTGGGAACAGACTGGATAGTTTGCTTATTACAAGGAGAAATAAAATCTGTGTGTGTGTGTGTGTGTGTGTGTGTGTGTGTGTGTGTGTGTGTCATCACACATGCAGTCCGGTAGCCATAGAGAAGGATGGCTGAGGAGTAAGTTAGGTGAATTTGATGCAAATGGACTGATGACACGTTCAATATTAATAAACTTTGATGAAAAAGAAAATTACTGGGTGCTCTCTGTTCTCTCTTTGTCTTGGTGCAAGTGCACCTGAAGAACGCAAAGTGGCTTCCCTCAGATAAAACTTTGTGTTCTCCTTTAATTTGTAAAGTTATGCTATTATGAAACACAATTTTAGATGTTTAGAGCATAATACGATGTACATAATTGTGATAAAAAGTGAAAAAAAATAATCATGAGTGTATATATATTCCTGTAGTCATGTATTTTTACCCCAGCGATAAGGTGCTGGAAAATTTGAAAAAGGGCCCTTAAAAGTGCTTGAATTTGACCTTGAAAAATGTGTACGAACCCTGCATATAAATGGACGGAACCGCTGAATTTCTTGCATTTCTGTTCAGAAATTAATCAATTACTTGAATTCTTACTGACTATTTTTCTGTCAACTTTTGGAAATCAACATTTTTTTTTACGGGACTTCAGTGAACAAATCTCAGCAGGAGTTTATGAACCAGACTGTCCGATCATTTCAGATGTTTTCAGGCAGAAACATGATTCATACGATTCTGCAAGTAAAAAATGAGGACGCCTGGCCCAGCTGGCATTTACATGCATCCTAAATTCACGGACTCAACATGCGCTCTTACACACAGGTGGAGGTAACAGATGTCAATCCTCAAAGGGACGATTTAGCCTTTATCGAAGCGTTTCCATGACCACACGAGCGCGTACTGCTGATCCTGTGTACAGAAGGAGAAGAAAGAGAAATAAACGGAGAAACGAGGTGATGAATTGCCATAAATATGCACACGGACGCGTTCAGCCAGAGCTTCAGCAAACGGAGAACCAGTGGTTATAGATGGTGGAGGTCAACCCGAGCAGAAGAGGTCGACTTTCTCTTGTTGTTTCATGTTGTAGCACCCTCAGGCTGCGACACTCAGACACACGCTTGCGTTGTGATACGATTTTCAGGTAACACACCCCAAAAATGCAACAATGCGTGAAATAGTCCCGTGTAGCTCGAAGCGTCTGCATTTGACCTCATTCATGCCTCCACAGGTTTGTCTTGGACGGCAGTGACAGGTCATGGGTTTGATTCAAAGATGGAACTTCCTCAGCAGTATCCTGATATAACATCACAAAAAGGAAGTGCTCATGAAAATACTTTTCCAGTCCGTGTCGTTAAAAGAAATGTGACTGTTTCTTGAAGTGAGGGAAGTTTACACGGTCGCTGGCTCGACAGTAGGGATCTTTTGTCAGTACGAGCATCGATACACTCCTAATGTAATTCAGGCAGCAGACTGTGAAGCAAACGCCACCAGCAGCCTGATATTGTGCAGCTCTCCGGGGCTTCGAGCCCAGCAAAGGGAGAGGCACGATCAGAGCTGGGAACTGGATGGTGCGGAGGGGGGCTGTGAGAAATAAGAGGAGATGGAGGAGGGTAGAGGTGTCAGGCGTATAATTGGGGTGAGGAGATCTCTGGGGTGGATAGAGGGAAGCTTTATTAAGACCGCTCAAGTCTGATGTGCTCGCACGGCCGCCTAGCTCCTCCTCGCACACCCACGCCTTTGGGCCAATCTTCCATTTCCACAGGAGACTCTGTAACAACAAAGGGATGAAGGGCAAAGTCCTCAAGCTCCTCTCAGTCACAGATAAGACAAAAGACCCCATTACTTGAAAAGCACTGATGGGGAGGCAGCAGTGTAGCAGTGCTTTTGAAAATCAAGGCCTATTGTTCCTGCTTCCTCACTGGTAAGCTAAGTTGCTATTACTTATTGATTGCGCTGTCGTATTGTATCCTGAAATGCTGTAGATTTTCGTGACTCGGTCGCACTTCAATGAGACACGGCTGCGGTTCGTTCAATAGTCTATCTTGCTGGCGACTGCTCGATAACCTCCCGGAATTCACTCTCAAGAAAAGCCCTTTTCTCCTCGCCCGCTTTAAACAATGAAGTTCTTTCACGTTGGCCATTCTCACCGACACGTTCAAACCGCGTACGCTTGATAAGCACGTTATATTTTGATTGCGAGCCAGTGGATGCATGGCTTGAAAATGTATCGAGCGGAACGTTTATGAAATATTTACAGCCCCAAAGTGTCGGCAAAATATCAGAGCTCAGGATGGATGAAAGAGAAATAATCTCTCTTGCTATGGCTCACAAGGGAAAACAAACTTTCCAGGCCGACTTCCCCCATGACTGATCGTATCAAGTCCGATGGTGAGATTATGAGCTTAACTGCATTTATTTTCTCCTCCCCGCGACCATTGAAATGTTACTCTGGAGTCAACGAAGTTCCTCTATCAACGACTGAGACCTTTTTGTGGACGCGTGACTTGGGAGTCCTGAAAATGTCTTCCATCTCACAAAAGCCGATTTTTTGTGAGTGACACAACAAAGATTTGGAGCTGAATCGGGAGGCAGCTATAGGGAGAATTAGCGGGGCCCCCCCCTCAGTTCTCTGCTATAAATTGGTTTCTTCGGAACTCGTGAAAAAGGAGGCTGGAGGTCTGTTCTCTGCTTCCTTAGTAGCTTGTTAATCCCCCGCAGCTCTGGCCGGAGGGAGAGCTGCTCGCACATACACTGCCCTCGTGGAAAAAAGGCGCTACTCCTCCTCCAGCCCTCTTCCGTCCTCTTTCCACTCTGTCCTGCAGGGCTTGGCTAATCCTCTGCCTGGTCATGGTGGGGAGATTGCAGGCTTTTTCAAAGCCCTTTGCTGGCTGGACTTCAAAGTTCCAGGGATACAGGGACTTGAGGAGGTGGGAGAAAAATGAGGTCCACCGCAGGCGATAGAGTGCGATTGGGGTTTCACCTTTTTTTTTTTGCTTTTTCTTGTGCCGTTCCTGAGCTGATCTTTGTGGTCTCAGGAGAAAGAAAAGGTCTTGCATCAGTGGGTGGTGATGTACGCAGAGGCCTGTTGGGTCCAGCTGTGAATTTGCTTTGTTTTATTCTGTCAAAAAACTACACATGGAAAGACAAAAACTATTAATGGCGTGAAGCACAAACGACCCTGGATCTCCACTCAGGGTTAAACATTAAAAGTTTAAACATTGTTAGCAGAAGGAAAGCTACGAAGATGTGCAACTAACCGACACGTCTGAGTCGTGGTAGGGGGTTTCTGCTTCTTTTCTTTTCTTTTTTTTTAACAAACTGCTGCCAAAACTCGCAGTGCAAGGAGAACTCCATTAACACTGTCAGAAAAAGTTCACTCACTTTGAACAGAAAGCAGCGCAGGACATCGTGAACTCTCTCTTATCTTTTTTTTCTCTGGGACTAATCTTATCAGCATCACATCTGTTCAACATTGTTCAGATGGATTCACCAGAAATCTAGATTCCCAGAGATCTGTCACTAAACAAACAGATGAAGCGCTGATGTATTAATGCAGAATTTTATTTTTTTTGGCCCACATTTTGTGTAATTCAGTGGAAAAACCTTTTGGATGTTGATCCTCGGCTTTATTTTCAGATAACGTCGAACCAGATTAGAGCGAGTTCGTGTAAGATGAAGAGAATTCTGCGATATTAAAAAATTTTTTGGGTCCATAATAATGGTGTGCAGTTGGCTGTGCCGGCACTTCTCTTTGTGCTGTGATAACGAGCACTAAGCATGTTTCCGACTCTCGAGACTGAAATAGGAACTTATTAACACAGATATTTTGCTTTGAATTTTAAGTTTCATCTGATGTCTGTTTTACTTTAATGTACCGCTGAAATTCAACAGCACGGTCTGTGGCACAGAACTCCTGGAGGTAATTACTATCTTCAGCACCCGAGTGCTACAACTGCCGAACTAAAAGTCACACTCAGTCAGATCTGAACATTAAGACATGATGCACATATTTTTAGATGAAGTCTGACTTGCTTTTTCTGAGGAAAACAACGTATCCGATGTCTGTTGTAAATAAACCTGTAAAGTACTCCGGAGGTTTTACAAAAGATATTTTGGTAAAGTTCTCATGGTGCCCAATTACAACACCAAAAAACAAAAACAAACCTGAATGGATAGACAGAAAGGGACTGGAACCTGATAGAGGAGGGTAGGAAAAGCCAGTGGGGCCCAAAAGACTTCTTCCCATGAGCTTACATGTTGGTAAATCGTGAATGGTCTTGCATTTCTATAGCGCTTTTCCCGTCTACTGCCCACTCAAAGAGCTTTACAACACCTGCCACATTCACCCATTCATACACTGATGGCGGATGTTGCCATGCAAGGCGCCAACTGCTCATCAGGAGCAATTTAGGGTTCAGTATCTTGCTCAAGGACGCCTCGGCATGCAGCTGGGGGGGGAATAGGATTCGAACCAGAGACCTTCCGATTACTAGACGACCTGCCCTTCCTCCTGAGCTACACGTTGGCAAAATCTTGATATTTGATGGTCACAATCCCCACAAAATGGCTCCGTTCACTATCAGAAGTTGAATCCAGAAGTCCAGAAGAACCACACGATTAAATAATTTTATCCACAGTCAAGTTGGCGGATGGCTAAACTGGAAGCAGGCGAGCTGAAGTCTCTACATTTGAGTAATTTTACACCCAGGAAGCTGAACTTCTTTTGCAGCTGAGCAGCTTTAATAGAAATGAACCTCGTCCCAGACGCTGAATCCTTAATTCAACTAACAGATTCATAGGGCGGATGCATCAGGCACCTCTTTAAAGTATTGTGGAAGCTTTGGTTCCAAAAGCATAATTATCATATAAATCGAAATAATGCAAAGAATCATAACAATACAAGTGGCAAAATCAGTTAATAGCTCTTTCTCCTGCTAAAGGTGGAGAGGTATCTTTTCATTTGTTGTCTAAAATAAGTGGTTAAGCCTTTTGAAGCCTTTTTTTTCCCGGCGCGTTACACATTTTATAATTTAAATACAGCTAATCAAGTGTCTTAATTGCGGTGCCAATTCAACAAGGGTCACTCGTCTGAGGCCTCCATTTACAATGAAGTATGATTGCAGATTTCTTTCAGCTTTTTGAACTCCCCATCTCACCCGTTCAACAGATTCATCAGCATGTGCAACACGGTAATTACTTAAAGTGGCGTCCCGGGGGGGGTTTGGGGATTATACATTATTCCCCTTGTTGATGTTCAGAAAGTGTGCAGTCGATATAGGTCGAGACCTCAGCCAGACCTTAAAGCACGCACACACATTCCAGCGTGTGAGCGTGAGATGTCAATAAGCCGACTGAAGCTTCGCCCTGAGGTAACCCCTTCGTAAAAGGTTAGTTAGCTTTAGCTCAAAAAGGATTATGTCATTAACTATGGCTTCCTTAGCAACAGCTTTGATAGACTTTTTTATCCTCTTCCAAATTCAACTGATGTTATTAGTGCCGCTTACTTAAAATGGATTGTAGATGATATCAGTATGCTCGGGGTGCAATCAGACCTGCAGTTTGTTTACTTTCTTCTGAGCCGCAGCCGAGAAGTTAACTTTGTTGTAACACTGACCAGCGGCTTGTAAAAGAAGAAAAGTTCCCAACCTGCCCGCGAGCACAAATCTCAGAGACGGGCTTTGATGTGCTTTTCTTCATTTTTCTTTTTCTTTTTTTGTTTTTGTTTTTTTGAAGTTGGAATTACGACGGCAGCTGCTGATGCTTCTCACAAAATCTGTTGTTTAGTTGTTGTTTTTTTTTCTATTAATTGATTTATTGTTCGGTCTAAAGAATGCCACAATTTGAAAAGGAAGAAAACAACATCAAAGGTTCTCAGTGCTCAAGGTGACGTCTCTGTGTTGCCTTTTTTAGTTTTTAGTCGCAACAGTGTTAAAAAATCCAAAGGTATTAAAGTCACGCTGACAGGAACTGGAGAAAAGCAGCAAACCCTCCCTGTCACAAGTGATTATGTGATAAATGTAACTTTCTGTCAGCTGCTGCACTCGTCAGCTCTAAAGCTAACAAAAAAAAATAAATACTTTGGTAATTGATTAATCGGTTGAGCCGCTTTTCAGGAACTTTTTTGTTCCTTTAAATCAACTGCGATCGTGCAACCCAGTCGGAGAAACAACTCGGGCGTCGGCGTCTCTGGAGACGGTTCTTGGATTCTGGCATCTTTCTATTGTCCATATTTAGTTCCCAGCATCCTCGGGGGAAACACCCTGAAAATAGAAATGAATGGCGACAGACACAAAGAAAACCAATAAGTGTGTTTTATAAAAGGCAATAAAGAAGAAGACTTTAAGTGTTTGCATTTTAATTAGGAGACATTGTATCTACCGCTTATTTTCTCTGTTCTAAGTACCAAACATTTGATTCCAGCGTGTCAGATGTGAGGATCTGATGTTCTTCTTCTTCATGTATTACATAACTGAATATATTTAGTTTTACTAGCGTTGATAAAACAAACATCCCCGTCGTCCTCTAGGGAAATGAAAATGGACATTCCTCGTCTATTTTTTAACGTTTTATAGACAAAAGAATTAATGGAGGAAATAATTGGCAGATGAATCGATAGTGTAGCTGCGGCTTTACAGCAGATTATTGAGTGTTTCCTGTCCAGGCGCTCAGTCCACTCGTCTCGCGCCCCCACAGGGCAGCGAAGACGACTTTGAAGACCGACTCTATTGACCATAATAAAGGCCAGTGGTTTATGGGTGCACTCGATGCAGTGTGTGGTTATTGACCAGCAGCTGTTGGCATAATATGGACGGGCCAGTCTGATTAGTCATACTGACAGCAGAGAGAGCACCGGAGCTCGGTCATTTTCCTTTTTCCCTTTTTTTATAGAGGCATCTTTCTCCTCCGTCTGATTTTGTTGAGAAGATTCAGGTAGTTTTTCACGCCCACCTCCGTAATTTCTCCCGGGCTGAAAATGGCTCGGTGGAGGTGGTTCATTTGGAGATGTAACATTAGCTTCCAGAGAGAATTCTGACATTTTCTTTTATTGCCAATATCATGCTGTGACTGCTGCAGAGCGTGAGGCTGTTCATCTGAGTGGCTCCTCTTATTCCTTCTAATTGATGTTTACAAATTCCCTAGGTGGGGCATTAAGGAAGATTGCTGTATTAATTGCCATCGTATGCCATCTAAACGGGTAATTGCAAGCTGTTTGCCGGAATGTAAATGTGCTCGGCTCGGGTTTAATAGAGTTTGTTTATTGAGGCGGTGGCCGCTGACAAGTTAAGATGCTTAAATTGATGCCCTCTTTGCTTTTTTAGGAATTTTTTATGATTGTTGCACTTCTTTTTTTTTTCTCCCCAAGACACATTAAAGGGTAGCTCCACCAATTTCTACACATTAAAGTGTTTTCACGTCTCTCGGAGTATTACTGCGGCTGTGAAACGAGTAGTGTGAAGCCTTTTGTTGCGTCTAATCAGATAAATGACCCACAATGTTGTCACTCTGTTGCTGATTTGCATTGTGGGAAATGGGGGCCAGGTTTTTTTTAAAAAGTAAAATGACCGTGTGTAATAACAAAGCTGATTGGTTCTGCTGTATTGATTTTGATTGTTTTTCAAGCTGTCCTAAAAGAGTAAAACATGGTGTCACATTACCCACAATGCAACTTGGCCACTTTACTGCCACTGTAATAACACACACAAGGAGTGTGAGATCTCACAATCAGTAGAAGAGCATATTGACAGTATTGATTAAAAAACAAGTAATAAAGGACACCAGTACGTTCCGTAGCGGCATGCCTGCAGTAATTTGTTTTACCTATGAAGTCCAACAGCGTGATAATAAAACATGCAATCAACCGACATTTACAGGATGTTAATGCATGGAAACAGATTCTGGGCCTTGTGGGACCATTTCTTCCAGTAAAAGTGTATATTTATATCCATCTGAAGCTATAAATAACCACCTAGTTTTTCATTTCTGCTCTCGCACTGGATGCAATTATCTTGATGCTTTTCTCAGAGCAGCCTGACTGGAATTAAGCGACCCTTTATCACGACTGCCCTCGGCCCACAGCTCTGTACTGTATGACTGACCCATGATAGATGACTCCTCTATGGTGGCCGACACAGGTGGACACGTTCACTAAATCTCCCTCTGTACCGAGCCTCACCCCCCCCCCCCCCCCCCCCCCCCCGCAACGCCCACCATTTTTAATAATATCGACTCTGTCATACCTCTACATGTGTGTAGGTGTTTGAAATTTGTTCATCTTCATTCATGCCTTCTCAGCACGCTTCGCGCCTGCACTCAATATCCAATTTCTGTCCAACTGTGGGATGAAGAAACCGCTCGCTCTCTTCGCGGCCAACGTTCGTACCGGGAGTTTTCAGTGCACGTCGGCGTGCACACCTTTCGGCAGGGCTCATCCACGGAGAGGGGGGGGTTAAGCGCTCTCCTCATAAGCACATGTGTGTCTCAGAGATCAGCGGATGAGAGTGGGCGGATTGGGACGAGAACAGGAAGCAGTTGAGAGGGTGAAGAAGGTGATTACTGAGGGCCGGCTTCACAGAAAGTGACACAGGGGGAAGACGGATGATAGATTTTTTTTTTTTTTTCCTTTTGCAGCAGAGCCTTCTCAGACACACACACACACACACACACACACACACACACACACACACACACACACACACACTCTCTCTCGTCGGTCCTCTCTTCCTGTTTGCGGTTATTTTCAATCACTCCTTCTCCTGCCTCTTGGAGCTCATCGTCCTCCCCCATTATTTGCTCTGTCCTCTCTCTTGTATTCCTTTTCACCTGTCTTATCATTTCACCCTCCAGCTTCTTCAACAGAGCTGTGATTGGGGAACACTGAACGCCAATGATCCAATCTCATCCCTATTCATTGACTTCAGAGCTCTTCCCCTCCCCACGCCCGGGCCTCCACATCACTCAGCACTGCGCCTGCCGCCTCTGCTCTCCACCTCTTTTGTTTCACACATTTTGTTTAGCTTTTAAGTCCTCTTCTTTTACTTACCCGCCTGACTTGCCTACTGTAAAAAAAAAAAAGTTGACATGGCATCACAAGCAAAAGGCTTGGTAAGCTTTTTAGAGCCAGTCACGGTGCACCATTCCCCCATCGTAATTACTGCTGAAACAAGCAGCTCTGGGAAGTTGCAGCACTGGTGGACCCGTCATTACTGACAATCTCCGAGCCTTTATCTGCCATAGCTAAGACGCTCTCGCACCGCAGGGCTGTGATGATTGCCTTACCGAGCTGGGGGAGGAAAAAAAAAAAAAAGAAGAGGATGATCAGAGAACGGGAGCGGCGTGCAATTGCAGGTTTTTTTTTATAACCTCGAGAGAAGCAGCGCCGGAGCTGAAGCCCCCGAAACTGAAAAAGTGTTTCAAACCAAAAGCCACTCAAACCTGCCAAACAGCCATCTCGGTTTCTATGGTGATTCGACACTCTCCAACTCCAAGTGGAGAACTTCAAATCTATTACACTCACGCCGCCGTGTCGAGGATGCTTTCGCTGAGGTGGTGTCCGGTGCTTGGCTCTCAGCTTCCTGTCAACACCGAGGGCTGAAGAACACCTGATTGTTTGTTTGTAAGTCGGCAACACTCAGGCCCTTTTCTGCCGCAGAGTCATTTTGCTTTACTCGAGGAGTGTTTTGCATGTGCTACAAACCTTTTCCTGCCAAAACATGTTTTTTTGCGCCACACCTATTGGGAACCAGTCACAAACCAGTTCTTTAGGAGGACTGGAACTGTGACTCTGCTGTGACACTGTGGTCACATGTGTGAGCGTGACTGTGAAGAATGATGAACGTGCATCTTTTATATGATATTACAACTTCAACATAAACAGAAAGTCAGGAGCGTAATATTATGTTTGTTGGTGTGGATGAAGCTTCAGTCATTCTTCTGTGTTTAATTCACATTTCCTGCAGCGTCAGTCGTGGTCCAACATGCAGCTCACAGCTGATTAAAAGTGACATCTCGTAGTTAAACTTTTGACATGAAAAATACTTGCATAACCTGGATTTTTGTTCCTTTTTTTTACAGGAGAGTAATCTCATGTTGTGAACATATCTGGAGAGCTCTTTCAAGCCTTTTCATCTTCCCGTACCTTTTTCAGTTTCAAAGGAAGGATGACTCATATTTCTTTATAAAGCTGGTGAGTCTGACAGCACACATCTGGGGGACCGTTTGTCGACAAAATGCCGTTTCTGTCATTCTCAGGAAACAATGAATTTTATTTCTGGCATTAAGTGAGTCACCCAGCGTTAGCATTGTGGCTATCGAACCCGTAGTAGTCGCCCAAAAGGCTCCGGAAATGTCCCCTGCTCTCCACCAACCAACTGTTCTCACTCGCCACTCTGCAGCATATACTCCGCCTTCTGTGCCCGGTGTTTGTGCTGCAGCGCTCCATGAAATAGCTTGGCTACGTTAACAAACTTGTGGGTGCGTGATTATGTGTGATTCTGTAGGAGTGTGTGTGTGTGTGTGTGTGTGTAATTGCGGCCTTGTGTAGCTCTGTTTCGTTGCCAAACGGGTGTGGGGGTGTGTTTTTTAAAAAGGGAAGAAAGGGAGGAATCTGCTGGCAGGGAGCAACTTCGCCACAGCAGGTGGAAACAGGTGTCATAACCTACCTGCCTGCCCCAAGGTGGAAACAAACTGGTTCCCTGGGAAAAGCAACACACAGAGGAGTGCACAGGTTCATTTTTCCATTCCCACAGTGTGAGGAGGGTTCTTTTGCTTCACAAAAGTACATATTTATAGTCACTTTGCCTTCGTGAAAGCACAAAATTCAATTTCAGGATTTAAATTCAGCACAACAGTCACAGACGGTGGAGTGGAAATGACCCGTCATTGTGCTCCACCAGAACCTGGACTGCAGGCGTATCTTAGGATTTTGCATAAAGAAAATATTGAATAGTGGGCAGGTACTCAGTGTCCTCTACCCCTGGATACTTGTTTGTATGGAAATTACACTGTCACAGGTGTGGAAATGTCTCATGACTGTGTAATGTGTGGCTGAGTGTATTATGTGTTTTGTGTCACAACATGATATTCTACGTATTTTACAGACTACAGTTCATCTCGTGCAGGTCGTACAGTCAGAAACTGTTGATGGTTAATCTTTTCTGTTGTGTTGGCTCTCAGCAGCAGCACATTGTTGCTGGAATAGATGCATTAACTATCTTTAAAAGCTGCTCACTGATTTCATTTGAGCTCCCCCAATTCTACAAGCCATGAAGTTGACGAACAAGTTGCCTGAATAAAGTCATCGCAGTTGCTTGCAAATCTGTGGGGCTTTTTCGTTCATGTGCTGTCTTGACTTGACTCAGTTTGCCTTGGCATGTCAGCGTGGCAGAGCTTCCTGTGATGCATTAACTGGTGGTCAATACAGCTGCTGTAAATACTCCTGCCTGCAGTATTAAACCGCTAACAAAGCTCTGCTAAATTGGCGACAAACACGTTTCATCTCCTGCGAGTTTTTCAGAATGAGAGTGCCCTTTTATCAGCAGTAAGTCAACACGACTCCTGAAACGGCTGAAAGCAACATGAGGAAATGGAAAAATACAGCAGATATTTCAAAGTGCAAAAGAAGGAAGCAGGAGAGAAACTAAAGAGATTCAGTTAGAAGCTACAGAAACACAGAGCCGAACACGCAGAGGCTTTGAAAAGCCTCCTTCTCTTTGCTCTTTTGCTCAGACATCAGTGAGGTGTTGCACCACACCCCGTTCTCCCGGGGCCCCGCTCCTGAGACGTCACCTCCGCCTTGGTTTCAGGCGCACTTTGGCTCCACTCTGGAGACGGTTGATCTGGAGAGCGTCTTGGTGCAGCTGGTAATGGAAACACTAATCAGGCATTGTTTGACTTTGCTCAGCCCAAAGTGTCAGAAGAAACGCCCTGTTGGTGCGTCTTCTCTGGCGATGCTCTGCTGAACGATCAGACTCGAAACAAACCAAACCCATCGGTCAGGTTGAGGTGACATGACCGACTTATGAAGATCATGAAGATTAATTGGTTGCCTTTAAGCGTAGGATAATTACCCTCATGTGTTTTTTAGCAAAGTTTTTCAAGCAGGACGAGTCCAACACACTTAAAAACACCCTCAGAGGGGAAAGAGATGAAAATCAGAACTTTTAAATTACATTTTGTTGCTGCAGAGCCGTAAAATGAAGAACTCATGGGCGTCCTCCCTCTCTGTGGCTGCACCGTCGACCCTCTCACAGACTATATGTTTGTTGCTGCATGTTCCCCTGGGCCCTGCTACCAGTTTTAACATCCGCGGCACTCTACTACTCCATAATCTCATGAATTAGTCATCACTTTACATCTTACCCAAAGGTCATATGCATAATTCAGAAAATGGACACAGTAATGATAAAGAAATATTTTTTAAGAAGCAGAACTTTTTATAGGCATTTTGTTTCTCATTACTGTTGGGTAGGAGTATATGCTGTAAAAGTGCAGCCTGGGAGTTTGATGAGCTTTTCTCTCTCGGTTCCCTGCACGAGCTCTGATGCGCTCTCCAGCTGTATAATACCGAGCTCAGACCCGGCTGACGTCGTCTCAAGGGCAAAAACCTGAATAGGGAGTAGATGTAGTGCTCTGTTGACGAATGAAGCTCATCCATGCGCCAAGTTCAACAAGTCAGCCGCTCTTCCCTTTCCGCACTCCCCCCTTCAGCCTTTCTTTCCGCACGCTGGTCTATCTCCCCCCCCCCCCCACACACCAACGCTACAGCACTCATCTTCTCCCCTTTCAAATGGTAATGGCACTGAACCATGCTGGAGCTCTTCAGCTAGAAGTGAACTCTCTCTTTCTTAGAAGAGAATTTATGGATTGTCATGCAGTGTTTTTTAAGGTTTGGCTCAGCAAGCATTGAGAAATTTTTCCTTGTGGCCGAATCATTTTTGGCCACAGTCTCAGCAGCTTACCGCAATACACCACGGGTCTCTGGCTTTTGTTATCATGCATAATGGAACAAAATCCAGTTTCAGCACCCGCTCTGTGCACTAAACCTTCCCCCCCCCCCTAAAAAAAAGCCCACTGATGAGATGTGGGGGATGTTGCAGAGCTCTGGCGTGTTGGTGTGCTGACGACTGTCCAAGCTATTACCAAGCGAACAGAGGAAATTTTGCCTCTTGAGCAACATAAACAACTCCCATCCTCAGCTGTCCCCCCCCCCCCCCCCCCCGAACCTCGCTCATCAAAGCTCGTTTAGCCAAAGAACAGACAATGACGATCAAAAGCTGAGCTCCAGCGAGTCGGGCCCTGTTGACGTGTTTGGTTTTGTGGGAACACATAAACTAGAGAGGAGAGTCATACATCTGCATGCAACCGTCTTCTATTGTTTAATAGATCCTCGCCCATTTCATCCCACGTGATCTGCGGTACAGTAAAGCTGCCAGAAAATAAACAGGTAATATTTCTGGTCTAACAGATGCAGCGCTAGTTTCAAATTGGAGGTGATTTGTTAACCTAATTGCAGAAAAATACTTTTAGATACTGATACGGCAGTATTTACACCGCAGAGTAGAGGCGTGGAAATGTCTTGATTTGCGGATGTGGAAGATTCTGCGTCGATGCAGTGACGGAACATAATCAGGAGTGGTTGTTGGTTGAGTTGTGGGCAAACGTTAGGTCAAGGTTTCCTTTTACATGTTGGGAGAAGTGACGGATGGAGGCATAAATCAGCCGAGAGTGATACAAAAACAAAAGTGTATTGAAAGCCGCGATGTTTGGTTCAGATTTGATGAAACTCCCGGGAGGCACGAATTGGACGAGATTCATGCTGCCTCGCAAAAATTGACAAATACTCCGGTATTACCACGAAATCGAAAAAAAACCCCAGTTAGCCGCTGTCACCTCCAGCTGACGTCTGCTACCATAAAGAGCACGGAGAGACCAGCTAATCAGCCAACGATTGAGGAGGAGGCGTTTTCACCTCTGGCATCCAACTCCGAGAGAGGTGTGTGTGTGTGTGTGTGCGACAGCCATTTTTGTGATGGTGGCCAGTTTCACAAAGTGCCCGTGTTATAGCTGCTATGTGGAAAACCTTATTTCTTTAAAATACAGCACGGTTGTAATGCACTGCAGATGGATAGACACTTTGTTTTTGTAATGTTTATATAATGACGTGGTCCACACGGATACTGGCATTGAAAAAAGTGCAGTTTTTATATTGCAGACTGCTGGAAGGACTTTATATAAAAAGGGAGTTTATATTTATCTGACTAGATGAGATATTGATTTACATCAAATGCATCATGACTCACTGACAGGCCAGTGACATTTAGTTTTTATCTACTTATTTATCTGAATTTCATATAATAGGGATGATTCAGTTAATCATAGCTTCATTATGTATGTATGTAATTGATGTACTGCACAGAGAGTTTCAAGCTATTGCTAGTTTTTGTCCCTAGTTGTGTTTTTTACAGCATAATTAAAACAAATGCAAATATAATCTACATCTAAGCACAGTAAGGTGAAACTAGGTACAGCTCTGGTTTGCCTTTAGCAATTAACCTTTGCTGTGAAAGATTTTATATGTGCGATTAGTTTGATATCAGGCGGTAATGTGTTCACACCTCTAACACAGATTATTAATAACATGCCTTTAGTTTTTCCTTTCATAGTTGGATATAACAAATTATTCCACATTAGAGAAGACAGGTGGAGATGACATGTGGCTGCTTTGATAACGGAAACGTCAGGCGAACGTCGTATAAATCAGGGATTATTGTGCGACTGGGGAGCCGGATAACATGTCAGAAAACCCCCAAAAAATACTCAGTGACAGCCAAGATTCTACCTGAGTGGGGCTGATTCTAGTTATTTTAACATCGTGACACAAATCTGATGAAATGAAAGGAATCATTTTACCCGAACTTGCGGCTAAAAATAACATTGTGCACATCAAGCGTGAAGCCCCACTATAGCACTGTTCTGAACTCACTCTGGGGCTTTTTTTTTTGGTTGTTGTATCGTAGTTATTAAATATTTGTGTTTGCTCGCTGGTGGAGGTTTTTTAAAAAATCACTTCCAGGTGCTTGATGATTTTCAATGAGGCAGCAAAAGAGCCGCGGCTTCTGTCCGTCGCATTAAACCCCTGCCTTACAGGAAAACAAATTAAAAAGGACACTGTCTGAGATGCTTTTTACTGGATGTTAGCTGCCAGGTTTTATTAAAGGTTTAAATGGCCAAAGGATTACAATAATAAAACACTTAGAAACAGCACTGGTCAGCAAAACAAAGCCATCCGTCTCGCTCTCCCTTGGCACAACCTCGACGACATTGATTCTGTAAACAGCCGGACCGGTTTATGAGGGCGTGGGCCCACTCCATTAACATTAAAGTGAAAGGCTTGTGTTCAGGAGTTGTCACGCATAAATAACAAGTTGAGGCTCGTGTTGTGAGCCAGCGCTTAAAGCTGTTTTTTTGGCCGATTACCAAACATATTCTATAATCCAGTGTTCGATAATGAGCCATTGTCAGCTGGGCAGGTTGATCCTGACTCACATCATCGCTCAGCAGGATCCTGTTGAATTGATGCACAGGTTTCGAAGGTTTTTCCTCCCAAGCAGCACTTTGGAACACAACTCCCCCCCCCCTAATTTATTTGCTTGTTCCCCGGGGTGTGAGAGAGGCCGGCACAGCTCAGAGTTCATGTAGAGGAAATGCAAAGCACAACAATCGAGCACTTATTCCTGGAAATAACACTGAACAAATTGGGTACAGAGGCAGGGGCTGTTGGGAGAGGACGAGCCAGACTAGATGACCATCTGGCCCTCGCAGTGTCACTGACCCCCAACTGATACCCTGTCAGATTTTTTCCTTTAAATAACTCCCTTCTTTATTGCCAGACTCTGCTCAGTGCGTCACATCTTGGGAGAAAAGCGCTCTGTTGTAAACACCAGGCTGTGAGCTTGATTACAGTTGCATACTTGTGTTAGTGTGTGTGTGTGTGCGTGAGCGGAATGTGTTGCTGGTGGTTGTGTGCGCGAGTTGATTGGCGGTGATTTGTGTGAATTAGCGAGGGATGGCTCGAGCGACGCAGCAAATCGAGGCGGAGAGCGGGATCGTCGACTGCCAAGTTGTAGAGCGACGCTGTATTTAAAGACCGGACGGACTGAAGCTCTCGGTGTTACTCGTCTCTTCTTCGGGGGCTTTTCACTAACAAAAACCCAAAAAAAACATGGATACTCTCAGCAGAGATCTACCCCAGTTTGGCACCTCTCTAAAATGATCCCCTCTCGCTCCAAACCTCTTCATTACTCTCTAACAAGCCTCTTGAGTTGAGTGTGCTGTGCGTTCTGGCAATTTCAGGGATTTCTCAATAATTAAAGCGCAGGGTTAAGCAGCACCAGCTCGCCTCTCAGCTATTTACTTCTTCTGGTTGGGGGGAGCCCGTTGGGATGGCGGCGTGTTCAGCCTCAGCCTCGTCTCCCGGGGTGTGACGGCTGCTGCAGCACGGCGTCACCCCCCGCCGCATCTCAACATGGCGAACACGGCGTCTCCTGCAGGCTCTGGGCGGATGATCAAAAAGCTGGCAGCTGTAGCATGCACCATGCCTCAATGATACTTTATTTTTTTTCCCCTGCTTCCCTCTTTTTTCCCCCCATATTCACTGTTCATTAGTGGTGAATAAATAAGTAATTCAGGATCAATGAGCTGAAACTTGTCCAGGAGGGAAGCTCCAGGACTTTATAATGGACTCATTTAAATAATGGGGCGGGTGGCTTTGTTTTTTTTTTAAGGTTTTTGTCAGAAAGCATTCCCACTTAGGTTCCCAGTGGGGTTTGAGTCTTAATTGAATGCTGCCTTTGAGCAAACTGTTCATAATTCATGACTGCATGGTGACGGGAATGGAAGAAATCCTGCGTCTACAGCGGAAGACGTTCGCACATCCGACTGTGCGGCGCTGTTCATCCGACTGTTGCTCCCGCCTCAACCCGGCTGTGTTTGTTCTCAGACGCTCGCTTTCAATTTTCCCTTTGCATCTCTCCTTTGTATCTCTTCACTTCCCCTTTGTTCTCTGCTCCCCCTGTCATTATCCTGCCAAAAAGAAAAAAACCCCGTTCGCAGCCCCTGAAACACTTAATTGACTTTTCATTGACACGAGCTGTAATTGGCTTTTAATCACCGTTTTACATCATGTTTTGATATTCAAATCGGCAGTGTCAGCTCGGAGAAACGGGGCCTCTTCAGTGCCTCGCTGTCATTCACTCAGGATGGAGGGAAACCCCGGCAAGCTGTGTTGGCGCACACAGGCCACCTCCACCCGGAGGCACACGCCTACAGACTGATTGACACTTTGGGCTGTCGGTGGCTCCGTGTGACAGCCAGCAGTCGTGTGATGTTCACACCTCACCTGGCCCCAGTTAAAACTGCTGAACTGCACACACCTTATTGACCTTTAGTCCCATTTGATGCACGACTTCAAAAGTCACACAAGAAATCTCCCAGAATCACTGAAATATATTCCGTGCACTGATATGAGTTTCTCTGATGTCAGCTGAAGATATGTGCTCATGATTAAATCACAGAAACAAGACACTCCTAAACACCTCAGATCTTTCCTCATAATAATTACATTTTCATCCATTTTTACTACCTTCCTTCACACCACAGAGCCTCAGAGACGGTTCTGTTGGATCAGAAGCTGAATGTGAAAGAACCGAGAAATCCTGCACACTTTCAACCCCTCGTACACCATTTACCATCTTTTTCTCCTGAGCCAACCACCGGAAATAAATGAAAATGTAAATAAAGGTTTCTTCAAACCATGTGTATGTTCAAACTTTAAACGCTACAGTTCTATATGTTAAATGTTTATGGTCTGGTTAGGTTTAGGCACGATAACGACTTTGTTAGGTTAAGGAGAAGAGTTGACTTACCTGGTTCTGTCGTCCCAAACAAGGCAAGAAATATTCCAATATCTTGTCAAGAATATCCGGTTTTGTCGCCACTTATGGGACTGAAAAATGTCCCAAGGTCTTTTGACATATGCAGTGGTTTCACTTACAGACTGACCTGAGTGAATCAAAGTTGCCATGAACATCCAGATCTGTATTCTAATCCTTCTTGACTTTGAAGGCGGGGATTGAAAATAGCTGATGTCTCCTCTCCTGACCTGACAACACGTTTGACGACAGCATAGCATGTATCGAACTGCCGCCTCCTCCACCTCCAGACATCAGAGTCAGCATGACATGACACGTATTGAAGAAATGCCAATACGGTATGACCGGGTCCATCGTCAGGTCATCAGGTCCATCGTTTCCTTCAGTATCAGAAGCATTGCTGTCCGTATCCGAGTTATCTGGAGCTACAGGAACGACGAGCATCTTAAGCTGCAAGACTTGAGTGTGAGATTGATCGAGTTAAACATTTGAAGGAAAAAATGACAGAGCTCAGATGTCGCGGACTTCTTGAAAACAAGGACAGGAGTATGATGGTGCCGATAACACGTTCATTCCAAATGGAAAATAAGAACACAAAGAAACTGAAATAAAAAAACGACATGCATCCTAACTCAAGCTGAAAATAAGGATGTGGTGCCATCGGTGTCTAAATCGAGAGAAAACTGAGCGAGAACAGCTTCTGATCCGAAAGATCAAGAGTAATGTTCTAATTTAGGACTGCGTTGTTATGTAAATATCACTTTTGTTCATATAGTTTCACTACTGGTGGGGGGGTAAACATGTATATGGGTTTATTTGAATCAATACTTGTTTTAACCGCGCTGTGTGTTTGGCATGTGGCCACATCAGGCATGAAGATGTGCGTTGCGAGCGCTGGTCGATAAGTCAGGGTCGCTCTTCCGCCTCCGCTCGATGCTCCGAAAGCAGTTCCCACGCTCTTTGCTACCAGTGCAGGAAAGATGAGAGTAGGCAAAAGGATCCTGCAGACGACTCCGGTTTGAGAGAAACAAACTTTTTTTTGTTCCCCCCTTCTTTCCTTCTTTGTTCCAACTGTGAACATGGCAGCAAAAAAAAAAGCTGGGCACTGCTGTAAGATGCCCGTAAACTGGCCGACTTCAGGATGGCCTGTTGTTGTTTGTGCTTCGCTTTGGATAGCAAACATGTCCAATCCCTTGACGGCTCCAAGCTCTGCAGCTCAGTAGCCTTTTCTCACATTAGACAGAGCGCCACGGGAGACAAGGATTAGCATGCATGAGTATTTTTTTCACTCTCAGTCTCTCTCTCTACTTTTTACTCCCTTGTCTATTTTTTTTTTGTCATCCCACCATCAACCCCCTCGCCTTCCTCCCCCTCTTTGTCACTTTCTGTCACTGTCTCTCTATTTCTTTCTTTCATTTTGTCCTTTTTTTAACTCTCCTTCCTCTCCTCTGTTTACACTCTCTCCTCTCCCTGGTGGCTGAATGATCGTGAGTGACGTTTAGCAACTCCGCCGCCGCCGGTGAGGCTTTGGGAGAGAGCCCGCTCTTTTTAGAGCATCCGCAATGCTCCCCCAACAAATTGTGACACTAAGACGAAACGTAAGCTGGCAGCCAGCATGTAAACCATTCAACTCCCTAGACCTTGGACAGGTTTTTTCCACTGTTCCATAAGACTCATTCCACTCTCCTTTCACTCTTGCCCGGCACCCAGCTGGAGAATAAAAGCATTTCTCTTTTACTCCTGAAAAAGGGGAGGAGAGGGAACCCGAAGGCTTTTGAGTTATTGCACCGACAACGCCCACTACTACCCCTTCAATACCGCCCCTTCTTTTAACTTAGTCGTTTAATTACAGAATTGCACATAAATTAATTTTGTGCCTCCACATATATTACGAGAAAACTTTACTTTATATTAACCGTCAGGACCAGAGCAGCCCCTGAATCCCTGCTTTGGTCCACGGCTCGCTCTCCTCACCTGAGCAGGAAGGACTCATTTTCCAAACCATTCGTCCTGTGTGATTAATTTTGGTTGGATTGTGAGGAAGCAATTATTATTTCAAGTAATTTTAGGTATTGCTTAATATTCAATGGGTACCCTAGGCCATTCTTTAGACACTATATTAACTATAAATCATGAAAAAAAAAAAAATAGCAAGGCTGTAACAAGCTCAGCCAGAGACCTGATTAACAAAAGCATCGCTCACAATAGACGGTATTCACATGGCGGCTATTTTCCTCTCATTTCACGCTCAGGGTGAGAAGCTCGAACACCGGGATAATGCAGGAGTAAGCTGCTGTGTTGAGGGGTTGCAAGACATATAAATGTAGAGAATCTCACAAATTGTTAAACATTTCACAGCTTCCCCAATTGGTCAGCGACTGAAAAGATGAATTTTCTCTCACTTTCTTTGACGATGTTAGGTGGAGTGTTTTATCTGTTGGTTGGTTGGTTTGTCAGCAGGATTACACAAAAACTACTGAATAGATTTCCACGAGACTTGGATGATAGATGGGTCTTGGATATGAGGGACGGATCCAGGAATTGTTTTTCTCACTTTCTTTAACATGCAAGAGGTTGTTGTTCTGTCATTTTAGTGAATTTTTGCATCGTTCTTGATGAACATCCTTGGTGGACGTTAGCTAGGAAGTTGCTGAAGGCTAATATTGGCTTTTGTTTAGATGGATGGATGGATGGATGGATGGATGGATGGATGGAAGGATGGATGGATATATGGATGGATATATGGATAGATGAGTAGATAGATGGATGGATAGATGAGTAGATGGATGGATGGATATATAGATGGATGGATGGATGGATATATGGATGGATGGATATATAGATAGATGAGTAGATGTATGGATAGATTGGATAGATGATTGGATGGATAGATGTATGGATAGATTGGATAGATGATTGGATGGATAGATGGATGGATAGATGATTGGATGGATAGATGGATAGATTGGATAGATGATTGGATGGATGATTGGATGGATAGATGGATGGATAGATAGATAGATGGATAGATTTATCCTTGAAGGGAAATTAGGTTGTTAACGAATACAAACAAGTTCAAAACGGAATAAAAACTCAATAAAACTACAAAATACCGGGAGCTGCTCCAATAGGCTCCCACTAGCATGGCGCCATCTCTAATGAAGCTAATGGTTCATCAGATCGGCTCAATGTTCTTCCGGGTTTTCACTACCATTGTCTTTTCATTTGCTGATCAATAGATATAGTTTGTCAGACTTCCTGTGTTTAGATGACTTGCAACCTGGAACACTGCAGTACCACAGTTTACACTCTCCACCCTGAGGATGATGTCAGAGGAAAATGGCCACAATGTGAATACGATTAATGGAAGTTATTGTGATTCGTGTCGGTGGTAAAGCCCCACACACCATGAACTCATTGGTTGAGCGCCCTCTCATATTTAGCTTCAGCAGGTCGCCCTGTCCAACTCTTCATCGCTGATGCCCCATTATCTGAGCCTCTGCCCCTGCGAGGCTATGAAACCAGGCTGGTTAACGGGCTCTGCCATTTAAAAGGCCACAGTATTCTCACTGTGTCATGTCTCATTACAAAACCGACACAGAATTTGTTTACACCACTCCTCTGGCCTCCGAGCCCTCTTATCGAGACCTGTTTCTGCAAGAGCCATAGCGGTCTAAAAAGCCCTCATCAGAGAAATTGGTCTGAAAATTTCTACATTAGAGTGAAGAGCTGTTGCCGTCTATATTTTCCTTCCTCCCTTCCCCCCCTCCACCATGTTTTTTAGCAAGATCAATCTTGTTTCCGCACAATTGCACGGATTGTAATCTATTCCAGCTAAAAGAAGGGAGGGAAAAAAAAAAGCTCAAGTTGAAATAGAGCCATTCATCACAGAGTAAACAGCATAACAGAAGGGCAGAGAGAGACGGAGCCGGGGAATGTTAAGAGAAAAAAAGCTCGGGGTAAAAAGGGAACAGAAAAGAAATTGCCGCTGGAAAAGGCAAACAAACCACAACACCGTTTGCCCGACAGAAGTCAAACGAAACCCGTCGCCGTCCCCCTCGCTCTCCCCGAGAGGATGTGACATTTAGGAGGGAGGTGACTTGTCTTCGCCGGCCTAATTAACATTCCACAATAAGCCAGCTGGAGATGGACACCCTGCCAGCGCTGTTCCCCTTTTCACCCTGAGCCCTTTTTTTGTCCACCAAGTTCTTCACTTCCTCTGAAATGTAACCGGCTCTCAGTGACTTTTTCCCTCATGCCCCGAGGTCTTTATTGTGTGACGATGCACACACAGGGCCCCGCCAGTGTCGTCTCAAATGTTCCACCGTGGTCACTCTATTCGCCATCGCCAGAGGTGTCAGGCAGCGGTAACCATGGTGACAGTGTTAAGGCCTGAACTGTTGGAGGTGTTGCAGCCCTCGGGGGCATCCACACATCTAACTACAAGAATCTGTCTCGCTCAGTGCACTTCTTTACCGGGTCGGTTACAGTCCTGACAGATGTCAGAGAAATGCGTCACGAGCCCGCAACCTGATCTCGCTGCAGCAATCAAAATGTTTCGGGTGCAATCCTTTCGTTAATTGACATTTTTCTGGTTGTTTTTTTTTTTTTGCACTTCGCTTTCCAAAGATCCATCAAACTGTGCAGGCGGTTGTTTGACATCTTACTTGACTCTCTTCATTAAGTTTGGCAGGTAGTCAAACTGTAGGTGGTTCTCTTTTATTTTCTCCTGCCACTGTTTGCGACTGCGTTGCATTCTTAACAACTCGCGGTTGTTTATTTTGTGTCTTAATTTGAGAACAGGTGTCGGAAGTATTCCTCGCAGAATTGAAGTTGAACCTTTCATGAACCGGCTTCTTGGCGACTCGCTGCAGTCGTGTTAAGAAAGACAGGAGAGGAATCGTGCACTCGAGGGAAAACTACCACACCGAGAATGATAACCAGAACATTTACTGGTGAGATAAAGATCTGAGCATCCACACTGATGAGTGACGACGTAATGTGTACAGCGGCAGTCCAGCTGTGTCGGCAGCTTGGGCAAATGGACATTGATGACCTGTTACTGCTGAGAAAAAGAAAGAGAACCAGAAGAGTTGTCGTCTTATGAACACAAATGAGTCAACATCCGTTATCTTGGCGATTTTCTAGCCCTGGGTATCAACGTTTGATAGTTATATGGCACCGAACAAATTGTCTAGATACTATTAAGCGTTGGTGTGGACATCATCAAAAACACATTTCTTAACACCGAACTTCCACACGAAATATTCCAAAATCTCAAAAATTCCATGCAGACGAGAACTGGCATGGGTGCTCCGTGTTTTTTTTCACATGTACCCTGTTGCTTTCTGCATCCGAGTAACCAGCAATGAAGAAAAAGAAAATGTGTATGCACTCGCTGCCCATCACTGCTGTCCACCCTCAGCCGGTAATTTTAGTGTCTGAGCACAAGGACTTGTATGACGAGCAGGACGGTTGCTACAACTCAAAGGAAATTACAGACAACAAAGGAAGCGTGGTGCGTAGAGTACATCATTGTTCTCTGCTGGTAGACATGTTGCGTTATAGCTCTAGTCTAAAATGCATTGAAAGCAGAGAAATATCCTTGATACATGGAAACGAAAGAACTACATGTTCGGGAAGAGGGAGGGCGGCAGGGAGGAAAAGAAGAACCGAAGGTAGATGTTCACTTTCTCCTGCTTTTCTCTTATCCTGATTGATAAAAAAAATGAACTGGAGTCGGCTTATGTGTCTAAAACAAGCTTATTAAAGAGCATAGATTTGTTGTGGGATAGATGTGAAATCTTCCTTTAACCCAAATTGATGCAAATTCTATTTATTACATAAGACTGTTGACATATTTTGCTCTGTTCTGTTTCCTTGCCGATAGCACTTATGAAACGAGTGGTAGTCGCAGTGCCAGCAGTGATTCTTGAACCTTGAAGCTGGCCGCTGAATTTGATTCAGAATTCATCCTAAATTACCAGAAACACACCAAATAAATAGGCCTCCTCCTGGTTCAGTTATGCTGTATTGTGATTTATTCATCACCTCAGTGTTTGGCTGCCTATCAGCAGTGCAGGCAAGTATCGAGCCGGTGGAGATGACAGAAATGCAGAGCTTGCTGTGCCGGGGCTGAATCTCTGAGCCTGGAACAATAGACGACGAAAACGAGAGTGGCAGCGCGGGGTTGGGGGGCGTTGTCACTCGTGTGAAAGATAGATGCCACACAGAGCCCGGCATGAAAAGTGGGACAGCTCTCAGAAGGACGGCGGGGGGACGCGGGGCCAAGATACCAAATAGCCTCCATTCCTCGATGTCTGCGGCTTCAGAATCAGCGGCCTGGTCAGATCTTTTTCAAGGACCGATTCAGCAGCTCTCTCTGTTTCAGCCCCTCGAAATGTGATAAATAATTAGCGTTGTGTGTTTTTTTGGGTTTTGATGTCCGGGGTCCCTCCCTCGCCGTCAGTTCAAATGAAACTCTTAATTTGGAGCGCGTGCCTCTGTGCCTTCTACTGTAGGTGGAGTTTTTCTCCCCATGGTAATAAATTCCAGTGACATTTCCCCGTCTTTGATATCCTTGATTGTGTACTCCACCTCAACTAAAACACAGCCTCTGAGTCTGTGCAGGTCTCTGCGGATTGTCTCCACTGATCAATTCCTCAGCCCATCTGTCTGCCAGGCTTATTCACAGGGCCGCACAGTAGGCGAGACGAACCCTCGCGGCAGGAGTCTTCATTAAACCGATCCTCCCTCCCCTCCTCCTCCTCCTCCTCCTCCTCCTCCCCCCTCTTCCTCTTCCAGCTCTCTCCAGGCCTCGGCAAAGTTAATGAGAAGATTCGATCAGCTGGCACCCCCACCTTCCTCCAGCTCCGTCCTCTCATCCGTTGTCTTTCTCCCACATCAGCTTTGACTCGTTCACATAGTTGAGCAGTGGCTAGTCAATCCTGACCTTCACTCCCACTCCACCCAAACCCCAATCATCTTTTACAGGGCTGACACTGGTTGGTGTGTACACATCAGGTCTGGTTTTGACCCCAGCTGACACTGATATGATAACATTATTATCCCATCAGCATCAGCAACATTAAGTTGACCTTCATTTAGTTTCGAGGGCTCTAACCGAAAATTATCTCCCTCATTGGTACAGATATAATATGTCACATTGAGTTATGTGCTTACATTATCCCAAATGTCTCAGCCGTGTTCAAACCTGGAGAAATCCATAATATTACTGGAGGTAATGATGCGGCTCATTTGGTCGCCCGTCACTAATAACCTACAGGAAGGAAATCGGCCAATGTGACTGAATATAAGCGTGAATAAAACCTTCAGAAATTACCTGGTCAGAGTTTTCATCACTAACGTAAACTCCCATGATCCCCATGCTGCTGCTACACTGTCAGTCTAACTGCTTATTTTGTTTTGTTATGATCGTAGGACCATTAGCAGCAGAAATGACATTTTGCGTTTAATGTCCTGATTATTTTCAGGATATTTGAGTCTAAAAAATGTCAACAAATATTGCAACAAATGTAAAAAATTCAGACACTCTTCTGGTCAAGAATGCCTCGATTACAGTTCATCTGATGACTTATCACCACAGTAATATTTTGTCTTTATTGGAGGTTTTTATTTGAAGCTGCTTTGTAATATGTTACGTTAAGTTACTTTACACATACAGAAATAATCCCAAACTAGAACTACAACAGTTAGTCGATTGAAGGAAAATTAATCGCCAGCTATTTTGATAACTGATCAATTGTCTAAATTTGCTCATTCCTTATTTATTGGCTGCTTTCTTTGTCATGTATGAAAGAACATGAGGAGTGCTCTGCGGAAAAAAGCATTTTCACATGTTTTTTGTTTTAAATGATAAATGGATTAATTGGGGAACTAAGCAACAAAACAAAACAACGTATCAGATTGATATCTGGTGTTCTGGATGATTTATATGTCAGAATCAGTGTTTGAAGATCAAAAAACGTAAATATCATTGTGTTTTGACTGAAGTGATGTTGCAGCAGCGGTCTGGATTTCCAGCAGGATGGTTCAGATGGTTGGAACATCCCAAACAATCATCAAATCTGCGGTTTAACTTAAGCCCATAAACATCTGCTCCAGAACCCCATCTCTTTAAAATGCCTCTCCACCTGCTGCCGTGCTGTTCTGTTCTGTGTGTGGGAGGTGGGGTTGGGTTGGGTGGGAGCTGGTGCGGCTCAGTTGCTCTGCCAGAGAAATGGATTTGCAGTGATGGATAGCATCAGTGGCACTGTACAGGTCTCAGCCTGTTGCTGAATCACAGCTTTAAACTAATTTTGTGGGCACAGCGGAGCCGTTGTGCTCTGCGCCCGAGCTCGGGACCTGGCTCATCTAACGGCCCCACTGGAGCCTGCATGCCAATTACCCCCACCAACTTGCCAAGAAGAGCAGGCAAAGCAAGAAATAAAGAAGTATTTGCTCACTTGCTGAGGGAGGCAAACACTTTGCTTTAGTGTCCTTGTTATTCTTGGCCCATAGGTAGCAGGGACTGCAGCGCTGTGTGGCGTCCTACAGACGACCTCTGGGTTAATTTTATCGTCCTTATCGTTGTTTTCCTCTTCTTGAAGTTTGACAGCGTAAGTGTGCTTATAAAAGCAGCAATTTCTGCTCGATCCACCACAGCGCTGACATCTCGACATCTTCTTGTGTTTTATAAGTAGTGTGTAGGCTTCAGATCCGTCTTCAAACCATCGAGTTCACCGCACAGTTTACCTTGTACGTGCATCGCAGTGTGGAACTTAAAAGAATGTCAACTAGAAGTTTGAAGGGCTTGAATTCATTGCACTCATTCTTCCTTTCTTTCTTTTCTTCTTCTCATCACGCCTTCATTTTTTAATTTTCTGCACACTGTTGCACTCTGTACGGGTTTGGAGTTGTGATAAGAGTTTCGGCATTGGGGAAATGTCTTGAATTCAAAGTCCACAATGCGGCAAAGAAGAATGGTTTGTATTTAAGGGCATGATATTGGGCCCTTTAGCTATTAAACTACACTTCATCTGTTTCTGCTGCCTTCCTCGAGGCGTTGAACCCTCCGCCCCTTCTGCTTTAAAACCTCCTCAGGTGAGGGTTTGATATATAGACGAAGAAAGGATGATAAATTGCATCTCTGCTGGAAAAAAAATTATGGTTTAAGCCATTTAGGATCGAGAGAGCTTCGACAAATCAAAGCAGCGGTGACTAAAATACGTCCTTAATGTGGATCAAGAGCCTACGTTTCCCCTAATGCAAACAAAAGCACATTTTCATTAGACTCTTCATTTCGTTGAAAATGTCTGTCGAACTCCAGGCCGAGATGACTCTTATGACATCATCACCGTCGTAATTGGACTCGACAAAGCTCCTCCAGCGCCAAAGAGAATGCTACACAACTCTTTCGATTGCTGCTTAATGACTCCTCTGACATTTTTTTTTGTGTGGAGTTCCTCTTTAACGCTGGAACAAAAGTGCCTCACGAATGCAAAGTGTGCTGCCACAGTGCTTTTTTTTAAAGGTGGATTCATCCTTTAACACCGGTAAAAGATCCCGGTCTCTCAGGACAGGAGGTATTGATGACCTGTCCTGATGCGGGCACTGTTAGTAAGGTGACACAAACATTAAACTGACAGTATTGTTCTGCTCGTATCTCTCTGCGGCACCCCCCCCCCTCCAAAAAGATCTGCTCTCATCTCTCCTCCCCCTTTTTTTACAGTGAGACGGAGGGATTCATGGCAGCCGTGTGTGACCTCGGACCTGTTTTGGTCTGTAATGCATTAAGATGAATGCGGCCGTCCAACTGTCAGATGATGAATTGCGGGCTCCTGGGGAGGCTCTCTGCTATGTAAAAGAGGCACTTGCAGACATGGCACTTTCATCAATCAGAAGGGAGGGAGGGGGGACTGTAATGTTGTTACACTGCAGAAAGAGGAGCCTCTGTTTATATGCAGCAGACTGATCTGGAGACAGAGGCTTTTCTCTTTTTTCAGCTGTTTAGATAATGCTTCTCCCCCTCCGTGGTATTAAAACATGACTTTGGAGTGCGTTAATGAAACATGTAGGCGGATAAAGTCCTTGTTTTGGGCTTCATTCACAGTTATCCCACTGTGTAATCAGCTGTCCCTGCACTAGTATAACGTTGCCGTACCTGCTCTACAATTTTCTCGTTCCGCTCAGACGGCAAAATATCAAGGTCTCAATTAAAGTGACACCTGGGATCTCACATTCACACTTTTTTCCTCACCAAAAGCCCGGCGGAGCCTCCCTGACAGTGAGCCTGCCGCTGCTTAGTCAGCACACTCAGAGGCCCCGGAGATGATTCCGGGTGCACGGTGCAGTGCCCCCGGTGGAAATGATAGTGTGCCGCGGTGGAGTTAGTTCGGCTCCAGTGAGGTCGAAAGCAGAGAGAGGTTCACGTGGCGAATGCAGGTGAACGAGGGCTGGTGTCATTTCAATTAATGGGTGGAGAGAGAGCGCAAGAGGACGGAGAGGTTTCCTCCCGTTTGCCTCCAATCATTCATGTTTCTCTTTTGTTACATTTACAGTTAAACCGACACAATGCAGAGCTTTTTTAAAGATACAGGATTTATTTTAAAGTCGCTCCTAAATCATCATTAAAGGGATATTCCGGTGTAAGTTTACTCCATGGTCTAAATCACCATGAAACTGTGTTACACTCCCTCTCGAGAGATCAAGTTAGCAGAACGCTAATTTACGGAGTTTTATCAACCTCAGAAACGACCGCACGACAACAATACACTGCAGTAAATGGATCCAAATATAAACCGCCACCAAAAAGCCACAAATAATGCTCAGAACAGCACCAAACTTCAGCAACAGTACAAATAGGGTCTCAGCACATAGTCCGGGGCATCTAACCTCCGCTATCTTAGCTGGATTCCTACTGAAAAGCTGGAATCGAACAGGGGTCGGCTGCGTTTTATGGCATGCGCTCTAACCACTCGACCACCTGTGCGCCAGAATTGAGCATTTCTAACCGCACTCGGTAATCGTCGTGTCGGGACTTCCCCGACCCGGAAGCTGATGGAGGAGAGTTGAAATTTTAGCTTCCCAATAGAAATCCAGCTAAGCTAGCGGAGTTGTAATGCCCCGGACTGTGTGCTGAGACCCTATTTGTACTGTTGCTGAAGTTTGGTGCTGTTCTGAGCATTATTTGTGGCTTTTTGGTGGCGGTTTATATTTGGATCCATTTACTGCAGTGTATTGTTGTCATACGGTCGTTTCTGAGGTTGATAAAACTCCGTAAATTAGCGGTCTGCTAACTTGATCTCTCAAGAGTGAGTCCAACACAGTTTCAAGGTGGTTTAGACTGTGGATTAAACTTACACCGGAATATCCCTTTAACTCTCCTGCCATTTATTCATATCAATTGAACCAAAAACCTCACAATACTTGACTTTTCCAGTGTTGCTCAGCGGTGCCTCCCACCTGGTTTTCTGAAAGGTTTCTCAATTGAATTTCCATAAAAGTTCATATTTGTGGGTGTGAAACCTCAGCTTTGACTACATATAACTGAAATAGGCATTTAAATGTCAAGTCTTTATTCTTCTTCTCTTCTTAAGTCTGTTTATTTTTTAAGAAATTCAAGAAAGTTAGCCAGTTTCAGTCAGTCGTTTAGATTCTGACACCGCTGCTTTTTAATCCTCCTCTACAAATGGCGCCGTCGTGTAGCTCACAGGATCTGACGATTGTCCCGCTCTTATTTTAATGTGTTGCTGATCTCCTCCCAGAACCTGCCGCATCTCTACCTCTCTGTTCTCCCGTCTCTCGCTTCCCGTTGCTACCCTCTCATTCTCTCTGTGTGTGGTCGTTGAGTCGTGGCAGTTCTTGCGGCGGGAGGTGTGGTGTAACCCCGGCTGTTTTGGCAGATAAGCCTCAGCCTGCCCACCTGCTTCCCCGCTGCTCGTCAGCCAAATGGGACTCGCGCTGTCACAGGCTTTCGCTCGGCGGCGGAAGGGTTGCCACCTCAACAGATCCGCCGCCGCTGCCTCACCGCCTCTAATTCTCATCCCCGGGAAGAATGGAGAGCATCCAAATCTTCTTGAAACAAAGAGAAAATGTAAAAAATCTCCAATGAATTGAACCATTGGGAGGGAAAATTGCTCCCTGCGTCAGTCTGTTTAAGCCGGTGGAATTAAACATTTCTTCTCCGAATTTCTCCAAGAAAGACTCTTAAATCAGGATCTACTTTTTAAGAGACATGGCCGCTACAACAAGATGATGAGTTGATTAGGACGAGCTGCCCACCAACCCAAATCCTAAGAATTTGATGAGTGGGAGAAAGAAACTCAATAATCAGCTATCAGTCATTTAGGCAAAGGCGCAATTTTCCCTGTAAATGAAATGGTCGTATGGTCTAACCGAAAATATAACCTGCCGTTCCAGATGGTTTGTTGCACAGAACCATCTGGAGAGGCGCGGCCAGAAACTGTTTGGAAAAAGGGCAGGCACCCTGAAAAAATATTTGGCAGGTGATTAGACGAACCATCTGTCCATCACCATCCATCACAGGCTAACTTCATCCGATCGGATCAACGGTGCGAGAGCGCTTCGTCAGTGGAGCCAGTTGGTGAATCAAACTCATACCAAGAAGAAACAAAACCATCTTTTCCATCAAGACAAGTCATCAGTGCCGTTCTTTGCTCTCCTTTCTTGAAAAAAACCACTCTCCAGTTCTGATGTAACTCAAGGCATAGCAGCAAAACGTCTCGAGGAGCCGCCATTGTTGTATTCAAATCAACAGTCCCATCAAAACCACACCTGTAGCCGCCAGTCGGTTTCCAAAGAAGTCTGATTGGTCTGAACTGTTTTGTGTTCAGCCACGAGCACTGAGTAAAACATTTGTAACTATAATTCAAATGGGATTTAAAAACTGTCTTTTCAAAGAAATACCAGGGAGCAGCAAAGATAAAAAAAAAAAAGCTTTCCTTCCAAAACCAGCATTAGTTCTGGGAATGGACACAACTAAATATCCAGGGAATAAGCTTGTGTCTTGGATTTGATGGAAATAAGGAGGCCAGCAACAGTAATAGCCTTATAAATAAAGGAACCGGAGAAGCAGCGTGTGGTTGATGAAGGAGGGCCAGTTTGACCTGCTTCCATCTGGCCCCTCTTCATATACATCGCCCTCACTTAAGGGCATTATCTTTAATTCAACGAACTCACAGCCAAACTGATTTTAGCTGTGAAATTGGAAGCCAGAGGTCAGGATCAGGTCTGAACGAGACTGTGACCATCAACCATTATGTTGTGAATACAGCCTGTGCAGGCGTACGCCTCTCAGGCACTCGTGTGTTCTCGGGCCTTTAGTGCCGCGATTCCCTTTTTAATTGATTTGTTACTGCATTAATGACGGTTATAACATCAAGTTGTCTTCTTTGATGATCCAATCATCGTGGCTGTCAGGGAGGCGCTCCCTCCCCCGGGCGCTCGCCGCACATCCTGATGTGGAATCCTGAGCTGTGAGCGTAAGAAAAAAAAAAAAAATCGGGCTGCACGACGGTGGATTTACAGCGCCGAGTCGAGCAGTCTGAGCTATATTTCTGCGCCTCCAGCCAAAGAAGCGATTGCCTGGTGAAAAGGCATCATGGTAAAGGTCAATAAACAGTGGCTCGGTTATTGTGTGGCAGATTGAAAAGGAAATTATTTTGTGGTGGAGGCAGAGAGGTGTGTGTGTGTGTGTGTGTTTGCATGTACTGTTTTCATAGGTGTGTATGTGTGAGAGTGCGTGTTGAGCCGCAGCCCCGTGTCCTGTTCTTTCCGTTGAGGGTTTCTCTTGGCAGCGAGTCTTCCAGCTGACCTGTCAGTGTTAGTCAGCCTACAGGGCTGTGAAATGACCCACCGCAGGGCTCACCTGGGGCCCTGCAACCTCGTTCAGCTGTTCCCTTCACACTGTTGCTCCCAAGCTATGTTTTATTCCTTTCTCCGTCTCCACTCTTTTCCCTCCCTGCTTTACATTCACTCACCACGGCTCATTCGCTCACGCTTTCTCTCTCTCTCACGTCGGCAGAAGCGCTTACTTTCTCTATCTTCTTCAGAGTCTTAAGTTTCCTGTTTGCAAGGCTTCAATAAGAATCCCTTAATGTAGTGAGAGAGAAAAGTCGGACCTTTGGTTTTTCACACACCACTGAGAGCGTTCCTGGAATTGGAGCAGCCTATCTCGACAGCCCGCCTTGCTTTCTGAGCTTTTTTTCGATGTGTCTGATTCAAGTTTTTTCCTCGTTGTTTTGTTTTATATACCGTGCAGTAAATGTATTCCTTTACTCTCGCAGTGCTCGGTATGCATCCTGTCCTACCTGCGAGTTTAAAGCTCAAGTGTTTTTTTGTGTTTTGTGGAGTTTTGATTGTGGAAGCACATCCACGCACCCCAGAGCGCCGAACTTTTCCTCTGATGGTGAAGAGATGGATGATGGAAAGAGATTGATCCTCGTGGCGCGGACATCAGTCAAGCTGACAAATGGCAGCCCCAAACTTGGAAAGCCATTAGCAGACCGAGGCAGGAGTGATGCGGGGCCAAGCCCCACTGATTTCCATGCGCCTCCCTTCCAAAGCAGAGGCCCGTGCCAGGCCACGACATGGCGGCGGGTGTTAGCACCACCTCATGTCCCTGCTAGCCTTCGCTGCTACCAGCCAGCATGTTGACATAGGGCAGAGCCCCAGTCATTAATGAACAGACCCTCCAAAGAAACATGAAGGGGCCGGCCTTTTTTTAGTCTTTTTTCATTTAACTGTTATGACTCACGCATTTGGCAACAGGCTCTGTGGGAGTTGAGAATAAGTGCTTCGACTGGCATTATGTATTTACCGCCCTGTGTTTACAGTTTGTCAACAGTGATGTCATGATTCAGAGTTTGACTTGGACAAAGTGAAGCCGAGTGTTGTGGAATAAGGCTCCTAATATGAACATGTGCCGGATTAAAGCGTCCGTGCAGCCAAAGTTGATATTAAACATTTTCTCCTCACTGCTCTCCTTTGAACAGCTCTCCCTTTCTTGCTGGACACGTACCAATTTGGAATCATATCGATTTGGAATCTGATTTTCTCAGCTCGGACGGAGGGGGAAAGAGCTTTTTTGTGCTTCTCTTACAAAACCAGGTGAGAGGTCAGGGTGAGCTCCGCAGAGAAAGAAAATGTGTTTGGTAGGCATCAGCGGCTGCTGTGTTTTTCCTTCTTGTGTCTTTGTTTTAGCAGCTGCTTTGTAAAGGAAATATTGTATTTTTTTTCTCGTTCAAACAGAAATAAAGAGTCTGTTGGGAGAGAGGGCAGAGGGGGAGGGAAACGTTAGCTTGTCCAAGCACTGTGCCAGGACTCCTTCTTCTACAGTTACTGTAAAATAACACTAAATATACCGAGGGATGTTTACAGGGATGTCTTGGAAATCATGTCTGATTTTGCAGCTTGTCTTCAGAAAAGACGTTTGAGTAAAAAGAAACGATTCTGGATGAATGCTACGTAAATATTGAGAGAGAAAACCTGGCTGTCAAATTTACATTTCTGTTAAGGAAGCAGTTGGTTAGAATTACGTAGGCGCTGATTGTTTGGAGAGTACGTTCAGACGGGCGCTGCTCTTATACGTTTGTTAAACAGATGGGAGTCTTCTGGATGGGAGAATTCGACTGGTATAGTTTTAATGTCTGCGCTGTAGACGAAGAGGAAACTGGCGTCATTTCTGAGCGTGATTCATATCGAGCCGGTAAACAGAACAGATACTGAAGAGTGTGTGATGTCTGAGCTGAAAGGAGTAGCCTCGTCATGGCAGACGGTGTGTGTGTTTGTGTGTGTGTGTGTTTGTGTGTGTGTGTTGGAATGTCACACTCTTGTGTCAGACACCGCGGTCTGTGACACTCAGGTAGGGGAGGGAATGCCACCCTACAGGAAATGTCAGGATGCAGGTGAGGAATGTTGCCCCCACTCTTCCCTCGTAAACAGCCACATTTGTT